>NC_088230.1:42286155-42323655 GCF_036934945.1 Oncorhynchus masou masou | reverse complement strand
CCACAGGACATACTGTATCTGAAACACAGGACATACTGTATCTGAACCACAGGACATACTGTATCTAAACCACAGGACATACTGTATCTGAACCACAGGACATACTGTATCTGGTAATGAAACACAGGACATACTGTATCTGGTAATGAACCACAGGACATACTGTATCTGAACCACAGGACATACTGTATCTGAACCACAGGACATACTGTATCTGGTAATGAACCACAGGACATACTGTATCTGAACCACAGGACATACTGTATCTGGTAATGAACCACAGGACATACTGTATCTGAACCACAGGACATACTGTATCTGAACCACAGGACATACTGTATCTGGTAATGAACCACAGGACATACTGTATCTGAAACACAGGACATACTGTATCTGGTAATGAACCACAGGACATACTGTATCTAAACCACAGGACATACTGTATCTGGTAATGAACCACAGGACATACTGTATCTGAACCACAGGACATACTGTATCTAAACCACAGGACATACTGTATCTAAACCACAGGACATACTGTATCTAAACCACAGGACATACTGTATCTGAACCACAGGACATACTGTATCTGAACCACAGGACATACTGTATCTGGTAATGAACCACAGGACATACTGTATCTGAACCACAGGACATACTGTATCTGAACCACAGGACATACTGTATCTGGTAATGAACCACAGGACATACTGTATCTGAACCACAGGACATACTGTATCTGAACCACAGGACATACTGCATCTAAACCACAGGACATACTGTATCTGGTAATGAACCACAGGACATACTGTATCTGAACCACAGGACATACTGTATCTAAACCACAGGACATACTGTATCTGGTAATGAACCACAGGACATACTGTATCTGAACCACAGGACATACTGTATCTGAACCACAGGACATACTGTATCTGGTAATGAACCATAGTACATACTGTATCTGAACCACAGGACATACTGTATCTGAACCACAGGACATACTGTATCTGGTAATGAACCATAGTACATACTGTATCTGAACCACAGGACATACTGTATCTGAACCACAGGACATACTGTATCTGGTAATGAACCATAGTACATACTGTATCTGAACCACAGGACATACTGTATCTAAACCACAGGACATACTGTATCTGGTAATGAACCACAGGACATACTGTATCTGAACCACAGGACATACTGTATCTGAAACACAGGACATACTGTATCTGAACCACAGGACATACTGTATCTGAACCACAGGACATACTGTATCTGAACCACAGGACATACTGTATCTGAACCACAGGACATACTGTATCTGAACCACAGGACATACTGTATCTGAACCACAGGACATACTGTATCTGAACCACAGGACATACTGTATCTGGTAATGAACCACAGGACATACTGTATCTGGTAATGAACCACAGGACATACTGTATCTGGTAATGAACCACAGGACATACTGTATCTGAACCACAGGACATACTGTATCTGAACCACAGGACATACTGTATCTGAACCACAGGACATACTGTATCTGGTAATGAACCACAGGACATACTGTATCTGAAACACAGGACATACTGTATCTGAACCACAGGACATACTGTATCTGAACCACAGGACATACTGTATCTGGTAATGAAACACAGGACATACTGTATCTGGTAATGAACCACAGGACATACTGTATCTGAACCACAGGACATACTGTATCTGAACCACAGGACATACTGTATCTGGTAATGAACCACAGGACATACTGTATCTGAACCACAGGACATACTGTATCTGGTAATGAACCACAGGACATACTGTATCTGAACCACAGGACATACTGTATCTGAACCACAGGACATACTGTATCTGGTAATGAACCACAGGACATACTGTATCTGAACCACAGGACATACTGTATCTGGTAATGAACCACAGGACATACTGTATCTAAACCACAGGACATACTGTATCTGGTAATGAACCACAGGACATACTGTATCTGAACCACAGGACATACTGTATCTAAACCACAGGACATACTGTATCTAAACCACAGGACATACTGTATCTAAACCACAGGACATACTGTATCTGAACCACAGGACATACTGTATCTGAACCACAGGACATACTGTATCTGGTAATGAACCACAGGACATACTGTATCTGAACCACAGGACATACTGTATCTGAACCACAGGACATACTGTATCTGGTAATGACCACAGGACATACTGTATCTGAACCACAGGACATACTGTATCTGAACCACAGGACATACTGCATCTAAACCACAGGACATACTGTATCTGGTAATGAACCACAGGACATACTGTATCTGAACCACAGGACATACTGTATCTAAACCACAGGACATACTGTATCTGGTAATGAACCACAGGACATACTGTATCTGAACCACAGGACATACTGTATCTGAACCACAGGACATACTGTATCTGGTAATGAACCATAGTACATACTGTATCTGAACCACAGGACATACTGTATCTGAACCACAGGACATACTGTATCTGAACCACAGGACATACTGTATCTGGTAATGAACCATAGTACATACTGTATCTGAACCACAGGACATACTGTATCTGAACCACAGGACATACTGTATCTGGTAATGAACCACAGGACATACTGTATCTGAACCACAGGACATACTGTATCTAAACCACAGGACATACTGTATCTAAACCACAGGACATACTGTATCTGAAACCACAGGACATACTGTATCTAAACCACAGGACATACTGTATCTGGTAATGAACCACAGGACATACTGTATCTGAACCACAGGACATACTGTATCTAAACCACAGGACATACTGTATCTGAACCACAGGACATACTGTATCTAAACCACAGGACATACTGTATCTGAACCACAGGACATACTGTATCTAAACCACAGGACATACTGTATCTAAACCACAGGACATACTGTATCTGAACCACAGGACATACTGTATCTGAACCACAGGACATACTGTATCTGAACCACAGGACATACTGTATCTGGTAATGAACCACAGGACATACTGTATCTAAACCACAGGACATACTGTATCTGAACCACAGGACATACTGTATCTGAACCACAGGACATACTGTATCTGAAACACAGGACATACTGTATCTGAACCACAGGACATACTGTATCTGAACCACAGGACATACTGTATCTGGTAATGAACCACAGGACATACTGTATCTGGTAATGAACCACAGGACATACTGTATCTGAACCACAGGACATACTGTATCTGAACCACAGGACATACTGTATCTGAACCACAGGACATACTGTATCTGGTAATGAACCACAGGACATACTGTATCTGGTAATGAACCACAGGACATACTGTATCTGGTAATGAACCACAGGACATACTGTATCTGAACCACAGGACATACTGTATCTGGTAATGAACCACAGGACATACTGTATCTGGTAATGAACCACAGGACATACTGTATCTGAACCACAGGACATACTGTATCTGGTAATGAACCACAGGACATACTGTATCTGGTAATGAACCACAGGACATACTGTATCTGGTAATGAACCACAGGACATACTGTATCTAAACCACAGGACATACTGTATCTGGTAATGAACCACAGGACATACTGTATCTAAACCACAGGACATACTGTATCTAAACCACAGGACATACTGTATCTGAACCACAGGACATACTGTATCTGGTAATGAACCACAGGACATACTGTATCTAAACCACAGGACATACTGTATCTGAACCACAGGACATACTGTATCTGGTAATGACCACAGGACATACTGTATCTGAACCACAGGACATACTGTATCTGAACCACAGGACATACTGTATCTAAACCACAGGACATACTGTATCTAAACCACAGGACATACTGTATCTGAACCACAGGACATACTGTATCTGAACCACAGGACATACTGTATCTAAACCACAGGACATACTGTATCTAAACCACAGGACATACTGTATCTAAACCACAGGACATACTGTATCTGAACCACAGGACATACTGTATCTGAACCACAGGACATACTGTATCTAAACCACAGGACATACTGTATCTGAACCACAGGACATACTGTATCTGGTAATGACCACAGGACATACTGTATCTGAACCACAGGACATACTGTATCTGAACCACAGGACATACTGTATCTGAACCACAGGACATACTGTATCTGGTAATGAAACACAGGACATACTGTATCTGAACCACAGGACATACTGTATCTGAACCACAGGACATACTGTATCTGGTAATGAACCACAGGACATACTGTATCTGAACCACAGGACATACTGTATCTGGTAATGAACCACAGGACATACTGTATCTGAACCACAGGACATACTGTATCTGGTAATGAACCACAGGACATACTGTATCTGAACCACAGGACATACTGTATCTGGTAATGAACCACAGGACATACTGTATCTGAACCACCGGACATACTGTATCTAAACCACAGGACATACTGTATCTGAACCACAGGACATACTGTATCTGAACCACAGGACATACTGTATCTGAACCACAGGACATACTGTATCTGAACCACAGGACATACTGTATCTGAAACACAGGACATACTGTATCTGAACCACAGGACATACTGTATCTAAACCACAGGACATACTGTATCTGAACCACAGGACATACTGTATCTGGTAATGAACCACAGGACATACTGTATCTGAACCACAGGACATACTGTATCTAAACCACAGGACATACTGTATCTAAACCACAGGACATACTGTATCTAAACCACAGGACATACTGTATCTAAACCACAGGACATACTGTATCTGGTAATGAACCACAGGACATACTGTATCTAAACCACAGGACATACTGTATCTAAACCACAGGACATACTGTATCTGAACCACAGGACATACTGTATCTGAACCACAGGACATACTGTATCTGGTAATGAACCACAGGACATACTGTATCTAAACCACAGGACATACTGTATCTGAACCACAGGACATACTGTATCTGAACCACAGGACATACTGTATCTGAACCACAGGACATACTGTATCTGAACCACAGGACATACTGTGTCTGGTAATGAACCACAGGACATACTGTATCTGAACCACAGGACATACTGTATCTAAACCACAGGACATACTGTATCTGGTAATGAACCACAGGACATACTGTATCTAAACCACAGGACATACTGTATCTGAACCACAGGACATACTGTATCTAAACCACAGGACATACTGTATCTGAACCACAGGACATACTGTATCTGAACCACAGGACATACTGTATCTGAACCACAGGACATACTGTATCTGGTAATGAACCACAGGACATACTGTATCTGGTAATGAACCACAGGACATACTGTATCTGGTAATGAACCACAGGACATACTGTATCTGGTAATGAACCACAGGACATACTGTATCTGGTAATGAACCACAGGACATACTGTATCTAAACCACAGGACATACTGTATCTAAACCACAGGACATACTGTATCTGAACCACAGGACATACTGTATCTGAACCACAGGACATACTGTATCTAAACCACAGGACATACTGTATCTGGTAATGAACCACAGGACATACTGTATCTGGTAATGAACCACAGGACATACTGTATCTGGTAATGAACCACAGGACATACTGTATCTAAACCACAGGACATACTGTATCTGAACCACAGGACATACTGTATCTGAACCACAGGACATACTGTATCTGAACCACAGGACATACTGTATATGGTAATGAACCACAGGACATACTGTATCTGAACCACAGGACATACTGTATCTAAACCACAGGACATACTGTATCTAAACCACAGGACATACTGTATCTGGTAATGAACCACAGGACATACTGTATCTGAACCACAGGACATACTGTATCTGGTAATGAACCACAGGACATACTGTATCTGAACCACAGGAAAGACTGTATCTGAACCACAGGACATACTGTATCTGGTAATGAACCACAGGACATACTGTATCTGGTAATGAACCACAGGACATACTGTATCTGAACCACAGGACATACTGTATCTGGTAATGAACCACAGGACATACTGTATCTGGTAATGAACCACAGGACATACTGTATCTGGTAATGAACCACAGGACATACTGTATCTGAACCACAGGACATACTGTATCTGGTAATGAACCACAGGACATACTGTATCTGGTAATGAACCACAGGACATACTGTATCTGAACCACAGGACATACTGTATCTGGTAATGAACCACAGGACATACTGTATCTGAACCACAGGACATACTGTATCTGAACCACAGGACATACTGTATCTGAACCACAGGACATACTGTATCTAAACCACAGGACATACTGTATCTGAACCACAGGACATACTGTATCTGGTAATGAACCACAGGACATACTGTATCTGAACCACAGGACATACTGTATCTGAAACCACAGGACATACTGTATCTGGTAATGAACCACAGGACATACTGTATCTAAACCACAGGACATACTGTATCTGAACCACAGGACATACTGTATCTAAACCACAGGACATACTGTATCTGAACCACAGGACATACTGTATCTGGTAATGAACCACAGGACATACTGTATCTAAACCACAGGACATACTGTATCTAAACCACAGGACATACTGTATCTAAACCACAGGACATACTGTATCTGAACCACAGGACATACTGTATCTGAACCACAGGACATACTGTATCTGAACCACAGGACATACTGTATCTAAACCACAGGACATACTGTATCTGAACCACAGGACATACTGTATCTGGTAATGAACCACAGGACATACTGTATCTGAACCACAGGACATACTGTATCTGAACCACAGGACATACTGTATCTGAACCACAGGACATACTGTATCTGGTAATGAACCACAGGACATACTGTATCTGAACCACAGGACATACTGTATCTGAACCACAGGACATACTGTATCTGAACCACAGGACATACTGTATCTAAACCACAGGACATACTGTATCTGAACCACAGGACATACTGTATCTGAACCACAGGACATACTGTATCTGAACCACAGGACATACTGTATCTGGTAATGAACCACAGGACATACTGTATCTGAACCACAGGACATACTGTATCTGGTAATGAACCACAGGACATACTGTATCTAAACCACAGGACATACTGTATCTAAACCACAGGACATACTGTATCTAAACCACAGGACAGACTGTATCTGAACCACAGGACATACTGTATCTGAACCACAGGACATACTGTATCTGAACCACAGGACATACTGTATCTAAACCACAGGACATACTGTATCTGAACCACAGGACATACTGTATCTAAACCACAGGACATACTGTATCTGGTAATGAACCACAGGACATACTGTATCTAAACCACAGGACATACTGTATCTAAACCACAGGACATACTGTATCTGAACCACAGGACATACTGTATCTGGTAATGAACCACAGGACATACTGTATCTGAACCACAGGACATACTGTATCTGAACCACAGGACATACTGTATCTGAACCACAGGACATACTGTATCTGGTAATGAACCACAGGACATACTGTATCTGAACCACAGGACATACTGTATCTGAACCACAGGACATACTGTATCTGAACCACAGGACATACTGTATCTAAACCACAGGACATACTGTATCTGAACCACAGGACATACTGTATCTGAACCACAGGACATACTGTATCTGAACCACAGGACATACTGTATCTGGTAATGAACCACAGGACATACTGTATCTGAACCACAGGACATACTGTATCTGAACCACAGGACATACTGTATCTAAACCACAGGACATACTGTATCTGGTAATGAACCACAGGACATACTGTATCTGAACCACAGGACATACTGTATCTAAACCACAGGACATACTGTATCTAAACCACAGGACATACTGTATCTAAACCACAGGACATACTGTATCTGAACCACAGGACATACTGTATCTAAACCACAGGACATACTGTATCTGAACCACAGGACATACTGTATCTAAACCACAGGACATACTGTATCTGGTAATGAACCACAGGACATACTGTATCTGAACCACAGGACATACTGTATCTGGTAATGAACCACAGGACATACTGTATCTGAACCACAGGACATACTGTATCTAAACCACAGGACATACTGTATCTGGTAATGAACCACAGGACATACTGTATCTGAACCACAGGACATACTGTATCTGGTAATGAACCACAGGACATACTGTATCTGAACCACAGGACATACTGTATCTAAACCACAGGACATACTGTATCTGGTAATGAACCACAGGACATACTGTATCTGAACCACAGGACATACTGTATCTGAACCACAGGACATACTGTATCTGGTAATGAACCACAGGACATACTGTATCTAAACCACAGGACATACTGTATCTGAACCACAGGACATACTGTATCTGGTAATGAACCACAGGACATACTGTATCTAAACCACAGGACATACTGTATCTGAACCACAGGACATACTGTATCTAAACCACAGGACATACTGTATCTGGTAATGAACCACAGGACATACTGTATCTGAACCACAGGACATACTGTATCTGGTAATGAACCACAGGACATACTGTATCTGAACCACAGGACATACTGTATCTAAACCACAGGACATACTGTATCTGGTAATGAACCACAGGACATACTGTATCTGAACCACAGGACATACTGTATCTGGTAATGAACCACAGGACATACTGTATCTAAACCACAGGACATACTGTATCTAAACCACAGGACATACTGTATCTGGTAATGAACCACAGGACATACTGTATCTGAACCACAGGACATACTGTATCTGAACCACAGGACATACTGTATCTAAACCACAGGACATACTGTATCTGAACCACAGGACATACTGTATCTAAACCACAGGACATACTGTATCTAAACCACAGGACATACTGTATCTGAACCACAGGACATACTGTATCTAAACCACAGGACATACTGTATCTGAACCACAGGACATACTGTATCTGAACCACAGGACATACTGTATCTGAACCACAGGACATACTGTATCTGGTAATGAACCACAGGACATACTGTATCTGGTAATGAACCACAGGACATACTGTATCTGGTAATGAACCACAGGACATACTGTATCTAAACCACAGGACATACTGTATCTGAACAACAGGACATACTGTATCTGAACCACAGGACATACTGTATCTGAACCACAGGACATACTGTATCTGGTAATGAACCACAGGACATACTGTATCTGAACCACAGGACATACTGTATCTGAACCACAGGACATACTGTATCTGAACCACAGGACATACTGTATCTGGTAATGAACCACAGGACATACTGTATCTGAACCACAGGACATACTGTATCTAAACCACAGGACATACTGTATCTAAACCACAGGACATACTGTATCTGGTAATGAACCACAGGACATACTGTATCTGAACCACAGGACATACTGTATCTGAACCACAGGACATACTGTATCTGAACCACAGGACATACTGTATCTGAACCACAGGAAAGACTGTATCTGAACCACAGGACATACTGTATCTGGTAATGAACCACAGGACATACTGTATCTGGTAATGAACCACAGGACATACTGTATCTGAACCACAGGACATACTGTATCTGGTAATGAACCACAGGACATACTGTATCTGGTAATGAACCACAGGACATACTGTATCTGGTAATGAACCACAGGACATACTGTATCTGAACCACAGGACATACTGTATCTGGTAATGAACCACAGGACATACTGTATCTGGTAATGAACCACAGGACATACTGTATCTGAACCACAGGACATACTGTATCTGGTAATGAACCACAGGACATACTGTATCTGAACCACAGGACATACTGTATCTGAAACACAGGACATACTGTATCTGAACCACAGGACATACTGTATCTAAACCACAGGACATACTGTATCTGAACCACAGGACATACTGTATCTGGTAATGAACCACAGGACATACTGTATCTGAACCACAGGACATACTGTATCTGAAACCACAGGACATACTGTATCTGGTAATGAACCACAGGACATACTGTATCTGAACCACAGGACATACTGTATCTGAACCACAGGACATACTGTATCTGAACCACAGGACATACTGTATCTGGTAATGAACCACAGGACATACTGTATCTGAACCACAGGACATACTGTATCTGAACCACAGGACATACTGTATCTGAACCACAGGACATACTGTATCTGGTAATGAACCACAGGACATACTGTATCTAAACCAAAGGACATACTGTATCTGAACCACAGGACATACTGTATCTAAACCACAGGACATACTGTATCTGAACCACAGGACATACTGTATCTGGTAATGAACCACAGGACATACTGTATCTGAACCACAGGACATACTGTATCTGAACCACAGGACATACTGTATCTGGTAATGAACCACAGGACATACTGTATCTGGTAATGAACCACAGGACATACTGTATCTAAACCACAGGACATACTGTATCTGAACCACAGGACATACTGTATCTAAACCACAGGACATACTGTATCTGGTAATGAACCACAGGACATACTGTATCTGAACCACAGGACATACTGTATCTGGTAATGAACCACAGGACATACTGTATCTGAACCACAGGACATACTGTATCTAAACCACAGGACATACTGTATCTGGTAATGAACCACAGGACATACTGTATCTGAACCACAGGACATACTGTATCTGGTAATGAACCACAGGACATACTGTATCTGAACCACAGGACATACTGTATCTAAACCACAGGACATACTGTATCTGGTAATGAACCACAGGACATACTGTATCTGAACCACAGGACATACTGTATCTGAACCACAGGACATACTGTATCTGGTAATGAACCACAGGACATACTGTATCTAAACCACAGGACATACTGTATCTGAACCACAGGACATACTGTATCTGGTAATGAACCACAGGACATACTGTATCTAAACCACAGGACATACTGTATCTGAACCACAGGACATACTGTATCTAAACCACAGGACATACTGTATCTGGTAATGAACCACAGGACATACTGTATCTGAACCACAGGACATACTGTATCTGGTAATGAACCACAGGACATACTGTATCTGAACCACAGGACATACTGTATCTAAACCACAGGACATACTGTATCTGGTAATGAACCACAGGACATACTGTATCTGAACCACAGGACATACTGTATCTAAACCACAGGACATACTGTATCTGAACCACAGGACATACTGTATCTGAACCACAGGACATACTGTATCTGAACCACAGGACATACTGTATCTAAACCACAGGACATACTGTATCTGAACCACAGGACATACTGTATCTGGTAATGAACCACAGGACATACTGTATCTGGTAATGAACCACAGGACATACTGTATCTGGTAATGAACCACAGGACATACTGTATCTGAAACACAGGACATACTGTATCTGAACCACAGGACATACTGTATCTGGAACACAGGACATACTGTATCTAAATGATATGTGAATCTAGCTTTGCTATGTACTATGCATGATACCAAAGTTCAGGGTGGGGACAGACAGCCCACCTCAAGGTGCAAACAGGCAACCCATCTAGGTAAGGAGGACAGACAGCCAACTCAGTATGGAGGATAGACAGCCCATCTCAATATGAAGGACAGCCAGCCCATCTCAGTATGGAGGACAGACAGCTCATCTCAGTAGAGGACAGACAGCCCATCTCAGTAGAGGACAGACAGCCCTTCTCATAATGGAGGACAGAGAGCACATCTCAGTATGGAGGACAGACAGCCCATCTCAGTATGGAGGACAGACAGCCATCTCAGTATGGAGGACAGACAGCCCATCTCAATATGGAGGACAGACAGCCATCTCAGCATGGAGGACAGACAGCCCATCTCAGTATGGAGGACAGACAGCACATCTCAGTATGGAGGAATGACAGCCGAAGACAATATGGAGGACAGACAGCCCATTTCAGTATGGAGGACAGACAGCCAATCTCAGAATGGAGGACAGACAGCCCATCTCTATATGGAGCACAGACAGCACTTCTCATCATGGAGGACAGACAGCCCATCACAATATGGAGGACAGACAGCACTTCTCATCATGGTGGACAGACAGACCATCTCAATATGGAGGACAAACGGCCCATCTCAAAATGGAGCACAGACAGCCCACCTCAGGGTGCGAACAGGCAACCCATTTAGGTAAGGAGGACAGACAGCCATCTCAGTTTGGAGGATAGACAGCCCATCTCAATATGAAGGACAGACAGCCCATCTCAGTAGAGGGCAGACAGCCCATGTCAATATGGAGGACAGAAAGAAATCTCAGTATGGAGGACAGACAGCCCATCTCAATATGGTGGACAGACAGCCATCTCAGTATGGAGGACAGACAGCATATTTCAGGATGGAGGACAGACAGCCCATCTCAATATGGATGACAGACAGCCCATCTCAATATGGAGCACAGAGAGCCCATCTCAGTATGGAGGACAGACAGCCCATCTCAGTATGGAGGAGAGACAGCCATCTCAATATGGAGCACAGACAGCCATCTCAGTATAGAGGACAAACAGCAATCTCATCTTGGAGGACAGACAGCCCATCTTAGTATGGAGGACAGACAGCACATCTCAGTATGGTGGACAGACAGCCCATCTCAATATGGAGGACAGACAGCCATCTCAGTATGGAGGACAGACAGCCCATCTCAGAATGGAGGACAGACAGCACATTTCAGGATGGAGGACAGACAGCCCATCTCAATATGGAGGACAGACAGCCCATCTCAATATGGTGGACAGACAACCCATCTCAGTATGGAGGAGAGACAGCCCATCTCAATATGGAGCACAGACAGCCATCTCAGTATAGAGGACAGACAGCAATCTCAGCTTGGAGGAAAGACAGCCCATCTCAGTATGGAGGACAGACAGCGCATCTCAGAATGGAGGACAGACAGCCCATTTCAGTATGGAGGACAGACAGCCCATCTCAGAATGGAGGACAGACAGCACATTTCAGAATGGAGGACAGACAGCCCATTTCAGTATGGAGGACAGACAGCCCATCTCAGAATGGAGGACAGACAGCCCATCTCAGTATGGAGGACAGACAGCCCAGGACAATATGGAGGACAGACTGCCCATCTCAATATGGAGCACAGTCAGCACATATCAGCATGGAGGACAGACAGCCCATCACAGTATGGAGGACAGACAGCCCACCTCAGGGTGCGAACAGGCAACCCATCTAGGTAAGGAGGACAGACAGCCATCTCAGTATGGAGGACAGACAGCCCATCTCAGTATGGAGGACAGACAGCCCATCTCAGTAGAGGACAGACAGCCCATCTCAGTATGGAGGACAGACAGCACATTTCAGGATGGAGGACAGACAGCCCATCTCAATATGGAGCACAGACAGACCATATCAATATGGAGGACAGACAGCCCATCTCAGTATGGAGGACAGACAGCCCAGGACAATATGGAGGACAGACTGCCCATCTCAATATGGAGCACAGTCAGCACATATCAGCATGGAGGACAGACAGCCCATCACAGTATGGAGGACAGACAGCCCACCTCAGGGTGCGAACAGGCAACCCATCTAGGTAAGGAGGACAGACAGCCATCTCAGTATGGAGGACAGACAGCCCATCTCAGTATGGAGGACAGACAGCCCATCTCAGTAGAGGACAGACAGCCCATCTCAATATGGAGGACAGACAGCCCATCTCAGTATGGAGGATAGACAGCTCATCTCAGTAGAGGACAGACAGCCCATCTGTTTGGAGGACAGACAGCCATCTCAATATGGAGGACAGACAGCCCATCTCAGTATGGAGGACAGACAGGCATCTCAATATGGCGTACAGACAGGCATCTCAGTATGGAGGACAGACAGCCCATCTCAATATGGCGGACAGACAGCCATCTCAGTATGGAGGACAGACAGCCCATCTCAATATGGCGGACAGACAGGCATCTCAGTATGGAGGACAGACAGCCCATCTCAATATGGTGGACAGACAGGCATCACAGTATGGAGGACAGACAGCCCATCTCAGTATGGTGGACAGACAGCACTTCTCATCATGGTGGACAGGCAACCCATCAAGGTAAGGAGGACAGACAGCCATCTCAGTATGGAGGACAGACAGCCCATTTCAGTATGGAGGACAGACAGCCCATCTCAATATGGAGGACAGACAGCCATCTCAATATGGAGGACAGAAAGCCCATCTCAGAATGGAGGACAGACAGCACATTTCAGGATGGAGGACAGACAGCCCATCTCAATATGGAGGACAGACAACCCATCTCAGTATGGAGCACAGACAGTCCATCTCAGTATGGAGGACAGACAGCACATCTCAGTATGGAGGACAGACAGCCCATCTCAGTATGGAGGACAGACAGCCCATCTCAATATGGAGCACAGACAACCCATCTCAGTATGGAGCACAGACAGTCCATCTCAGTATGGAGGACAGACAGCCCATCTCAATATGGAGGACAGACAGCACATCTCAGTATGGAGGACAGACAGCCCATCTCAGTATGGAGGACAGACAGCCCATCTCAATATGGAGGACAGACAGCCCATCTCAATATGGAGGACAGACAGCCATCTCAGTATGGAGGACAGACAGCCATCTCAGTATGGAGGACAGACAGCCCATCTCAATATGGAGGACAGACAGCCCATCTCAGTATGGAGGACAGACAGCACATCTCAGTATTGAGGAGAGACAGCCCATCTCAGTATGGAGGAGAGACAGCCATCTCAGTATGGAGGACAGACAGCCCATCTCAATATGGAGGACAGACAGCCCATCTCAATATGGAGCACAGACAGCCCATCTCAATATGGAGGACAGACAGCCCATCTCAGTATGGAGGACAGACAGCACATCTCAGTATGGAGGACAGACAGCCATCTCAGTATGGAGGACAGACAGCCCATCTCAATATGGAGGACAGACAGCCCATCTCAATATGGAGCACAGACAGCCCATCTCAATATGGAGGACAGACAGCACATCTCAGTATGGAGGACAGACAGCCCAGGACAATATGGAGGACAGACAGCCCATCTCAATATGGAGGACAGACAGCCCATCTCAGTATTGGAGAGACAGCCCATCTCAGTATGGAGGAGAGACAGCCATCTCAGTATGTAGGACAGACAGCCATCTCAGTATGGAGGACAGACAGCACATCTCAGTATGGAGGACAGACAGCCATCTCAGTAGAGGACAGACAGCCATCTCAGTATGGAGGACAGACAGCCCATCTCAATATGGAGCACAGACAGCCCATCTCAGTATGGAGGACAGACAGGCATCTCAGTATGGAGGAAAGAGAGCCCATCTCAGTATGGAGGACAGACAACACATCTCAGTATGGAGGACAGACAGCCCATCTCAGAATGGAGGACAGACAGCACATCTCAGAATGGAGGACAGACAGCCCATCTCAGAATGGAGGACAGACAGCACATCTCAGAATGGAGGACAGACAGCCCATTTCAGGATGGAGGACAGACAGCCCATCTCAATACGGAGGACAGACAGCCCATCTCAGTATGGAGGACAGACAGCCCATCTCAGTATGGAGGACAGACAGCCCATCTCAGTATGGAGGACAGACAGCCCATCTCAATATGGAGCACAGACAGCCCATCTCAATATGGAGGACAGACAGCCCATCTCAATATGGAGCACAGACAGCCCATCTCAATATGGAGGACAGACAGCCCATCTCAAAATGGAGGATAGACAGCTCATTTCAGTAGAGGACTGACAGCCCATCTGTTTGGAGGACAGACAGCCATCTCAATATGGAGGACAGACAGCCCATCTCAGTATGGAGGACAGACAGGCATCTCAGTAGAGGACAGACAGCCCATCTCAGTATGGAGGATAGACAGCTCATCTCAGTAGAGGACAGACAACCCATCTGTTTGGAGGACAGACAGCCATCTCAGTATGGAGGACAGACAGCCCATCTCAGTATGGAGGATAGACAGCTCATCTCAGTATGGAGGATAGACAGCCCATCTCAATATGGAGGACAGAAAGCCATCTCAGTATGGAGGACAGACAGCCATCTCAGTATGGAGGACAGACAGCCATCTCAATATGGAGGACATACAGCCCATCTCAGTATGGAGGACAGACAGGCATCTCAGTATGGAAGAAAGACATCCCATCTCAGTATGGAGGACAGACAGCCATCTGAATATGGAGGACAGACAGCACATCTCAGAATGGAGGACAGACAGCCCATCTCAATATGGAGGACAGAAAGCCATCTCAGTATGGAGGACAGACAGCCATCTCAGTATGGAGGACAGACAGCCATCTCAGTATGGAGGACATACAGCCCTTCTCAGTATGGAGTACAGACAGGCATCTCAGTATGGAAGAAAGACATCCCATCTCAGTATGGAGGACAGACAGCCATCTGAATATGGAGGACAGACAGCACATCTCAGAATGGAGGACAGACAGCACATTTCAGGATGGAGGACAGACAGCCCATCTCAATATGGAGCACAGAAGCCCATCTCAGTATGGAGGACAGACAGCCCATCTCAGTATGGAGGACAGACAGCCCATCTCAGTAGAGGACAGACAGCCCATCTCAGTATGGAGGATAGACAGCTCATCTCAGTAGAGGACAGACAGCCCATCTGTTTGGAGGACAGACAGCCATCTCAGTATGGAGGACATACAACCCATCTCAGTATGGAGGACAGACAGCCAATCTCAGTATGGAGGACAGACAGCCCATCTCAATATGGAGGACAGACAGCCCATCTCAGTATGGTGGACAGACAGCACTTCTCATCATGTTGGACAGACAGACCATCACAATATGGAGGACAAACAGCCCATCTCAAAATGGAGGACAGACAGCCATCTCAATATGGAGGACATACAGCCCATCTCAGTATGGAGGATAGACAGCTCATCTCAGTATGGAGGATAGACAGCCCATCTCAATATGGAGGACAGAAAGCCATCTCAGTATGGAGGACAGACAGCCATCTCAGTATGGAGGACAGACAGCCATCTCAATATGGAGGACATACAGCCCATCTCAGTATGGAGGACAGACAGGCATCTCAGTATGGAAGAAAGACATCCCATCTCAGTATGGAGGACAGACAGCCATCTGAATATGGAGGACAGACAGCACATCTCAGAATGGAGGACAGACAGCCCATCTCAATATGGAGGACAGAAAGCCATCTCAGTATGGAGGACAGACAGCCATCTCAGTATGGAGGACAGACAGCCATCTCAATATGGAGGACATACAGCCCTTCTCAGTATGGAGTACAGACAGGCATCTCAGTATGGAAGAAAGACATCCCATCTCAGTATGGAGGACAGACAGCCATCTGAATATGGAGGACAGACAGCACATCTCAGAATGGAGGACAGACAGCACATTTCAGGATGGAGGACAGACAGCCCATCTCAATATGGAGCACAGAAGCCCATCTCAGTATGGAGGACAGACAGCCCATCTCAGTATGGAGGACAGACAGCCCATCTCAGTAGAGGACAGACAGCCCATCTCAGTATGGAGGATAGACAGCTCATCTCAGTAGAGGACAGACAGCCCATCTGTTTGGAGGACAGACAGCCATCTCAGTATGGAGGACATACAACCCATCTCAGTATGGAGGACAGACAGCCAATCTCAGTATGGAGGACAGACAGCCCATCTCAGTATGGAGGACAGACAGCCCATCTCAGTATGGAGGACAGACAGCCCATCTCAATATGGAGGACAGAAAGCCATCTCAGTATGGAGGACAGACAGCCATCTCAGTATGGAGGACAGACAGCCATCTCAATATGGAGGACATACAGCCCATCTCAGTATGGAGGACAGACAGGCATCTCAGTATGGAAGAAAGACATCCCATCTCAGTATGGAGGACAGACAGCCATCTGAATATGGAGGACAGACAGCACATCTCAGAATGGAGGACAGACAGCCCATCTCAATATGGAGGACAGAAAGCCATCTCAGTATGGAGGACAGACAGCCATCTCAGTATGGAGGACAGACAGCCATCTCAATATGGAGGACATACAGCCCATCTCAGAATGGAGGACAGACAGCACATTTCAGGATGGAGGACAGACAGCCCATCTCAATATGGAGGACAGACAACCCATCTCAGTATGGAGCACAGACAGTCCATCTCAGTATGGAGGACAGACAGCACATCTCAGTATGGAGGACAGACAGCCCATCTCAGTATGGAGGACAGACAGCCCATCTCAATATGGAGCACAGACAACCCATCTCAGTATGGAGCACAGACAGTCCATCTCAGTATGGAGGACAGACAGCCCATCTCAATATGGAGGACAGACAGCCCATCTCAATATGGAGGACAGACAGCCATCTCAGTATGGAGGACAGACAGCCATCTCAGTATGGAGGACAGACAGCCCATCTCAATATGGAGGACAGACAGCCCATCTCAATATGGAGGACAGACAGCCCATCTCAGTATGGAGGACAGACAGCACATCTCAGTATTGAGGAGAGACAGCCCATCTCAGTATGGAGGAGAGACAGCCATCTCAGTATGGAGGACAGACAGCCCATCTCAATATGGAGGACAGACAGCCCATCTCAATATGGAGCACAGACAGCCCATCTCAATATGGAGGACAGACAGCCCATCTCAGTATGGAGGACAGACAGCACATCTCAGTATGGAGGACAGACAGCCATCTCAGTATGGAGGACAGACAGCCCATCTCAATATGGAGGACAGACAGCCCATCTCAATATGGAGCACAGACAGCCCATCTCAATATGGAGGACAGACAGCACATCTCAGTATGGAGGACAGACAGCCCAGGACAATATGGAGGACAGACAGCCCATCTCAATATGGAGGACAGACAGCCCATCTCAGTATTGAGGAGAGACAGCCCATCTCAGTATGGAGGAGAGACAGCCATCTCAGTATGTAGGACAGACAGCCATCTCAGTATGGAGGACAGACAGCACATCTCAGTATGGAGGACAGACAGCCATCTCAGTAGAGGACAGACAGCCATCTCAGTATGGAGGACAGACAGCCCATCTCAATATGGAGCACAGACAGCCCATCTCAGTATGGAGGACAGACAGGCATCTCAGTATGGAGGAAAGAGAGCCCATCTCAGTATGGAGGACAGACAACACATCTCAGTATGGAGGACAGACAGCCCATCTCAGAATGGAGGACAGACAGCACATCTCAGAATGGAGGACAGACAGCCCATCTCAGAATGGAGGACAGACAGCACATCTCAGAATGGAGGACAGACAGCCCATTTCAGGATGGAGGACAGACAGCCCATCTCAATACGGAGGACAGACAGCCCATCTCAGTATGGAGGACAGACAGCCCATCTCAGTATGGAGGACAGACAGCCCATCTCAGTATGGAGGACAGACAGCCCATCTCAATATGGAGCACAGACAGCCCATCTCAATATGGAGGACAGACAGCCCATCTCAATATGGAGCACAGACAGCCCATCTCAATATGGAGGACAGACAGCCCATCTCAAAATGGAGGATAGACAGCTCATTTCAGTAGAGGACTGACAGCCCATCTGTTTGGAGGACAGACAGCCATCTCAATATGGAGGACAGACAGCCCATCTCAGTATGGAGGACAGACAGGCATCTCAGTAGAGGACAGACAGCCCATCTCAGTATGGAGGATAGACAGCTCATCTCAGTAGAGGACAGACAACCCATCTGTTTGGAGGACAGACAGCCATCTCAGTATGGAGGACAGACAGCCTAACTCAGTATGGAGGATAGACAGCTCATCTCAGTATGGAGGATAGACAGCCCATCTCAATATGGAGGACAGAAAGCCATCTCAGTATGGAGGACAGACAGCCATCTCAGTATGGAGGACAGACAGCCATCTCAATATGGAGGACATACAGCCCATCTCAGTATGGAGGACAGACAGGCATCTCAGTATGGAAGAAAGACATCCCATCTCAGTATGGAGGACAGACAGCCATCTGAATATGGAGGACAGACAGCACATCTCAGAATGGAGGACAGACAGCCCATCTCAATATGGAGGACAGAAAGCCATCTCAGTATGGAGGACAGACAGCCATCTCAGTATGGAGGACAGACAGCCATCTCAATATGGAGGACATACAGCCCTTCTCAGTATGGAGTACAGACAGGCATCTCAGTATGGAAGAAAGACATCCCATCTCAGTATGGAGGACAGACAGCCATCTGAATATGGAGGACAGACAGCACATCTCAGAATGGAGGACAGACAGCACATTTCAGGATGGAGGACAGACAGCTCATCTCAATATGGAGCACAGAAGCACATCTCAGTATGGAGGACAGACAGCCCATCTCAGTATGGAGGACAGACAGCCCATCTCAGTAGAGGACAGACAGCCCATCTCAGTATGGAGGATAGACAGCTCATCTCAGTAGAGGACACACAGCCCATCTGTTTGGAGGACAGACAGCCATCTCAGTATGGAGGACATACAACCCATCTCAGTATGGAGGACAGACAGCCAATCTCAGTATGGAGGACAGACAGCCCATCTCAATATGGAGGACAGACAGCCCATCTCAGTATGGTGGACAGACAGCACTTCTCATCATGTTGGACAGACAGACCATCACAATATGGAGGACAAACAGCCCATCTCAAAATGGAGGACAGACAGCCATCTCAATATGGAGGACATACAGCCCATCTCAGTATGGAGGACAGACAGGCATCTCAGTATGGAAGAAAGACATCCCATCTCAGTATGGAGGACAGACAGCCATCTGAATATGGAGGACAGACAGCACATCTCAGAATGGAGGACAGACAGCACATTTCAGGATGGAGGACAGACAGCCCATCTCAATATGGAGCACAGAAGCCCATCTCAGTATGGAGGACAGACAGCCCATCTCAGTATGGAGGACAGACAGCCCATCTCAATATGGAGGACAGACAGCCAATCTCAGTATGGAGGACAGACAGCCCATCTCAATATGGAGGACAGACAGCCCATCTCAGTATGGTGGACAGACAGCACTTCTCATCATGTTGGACAGACAGACCATCACAATATGGAGGACAAACAGCCCATCTCAAAATGGAGGACAGACAGCCCATCTCAGTATGGTGGACAGACAGACCATCACAATATGGAGGACAAACAGCCCACCTCAGGGTGCGAACAGGCAACCCATCTAGGTAAGGAGGACAGACAACCATCTCAGTTTGGAGGATAGACAGCCCATCTCAATATGAAGGACAGACAGCCCATCTCAATATGGAGGACAGACAGCCCATCTCAATATGGAGGACAGACAGCCCATCTCAGTAGAGGACAGACAGCCCATCTCAGTAGAGGACAGACAGCCCATCTCAGTATGGAGGACAGACAGCCCATCTCAGTATGGAGGACAGACAACCATCTCAGTATGGAGGACAGACAGCACATCTCGGTATGGAGGACAGACAGCCCATTTCAGTATGGAAGACAGACAGCCCATCTCAATATGGAGGACAGACAGCCATCTCAATATGGAGGACAGACAGCCCATCTCAGAATGGAGGACAGACAGCAATCTCAGCTTGGAGGAAAGACAGCCCATCTCAATATGGTGGACAGACAGCCATCTCAGTATAGAGGACGGACAGCAATCTCAGCTTGGAGGAAAGACAGCCCATCTCAGTATGGAGGACAGACAACACATCTCAGTATGGGGGACAGACAGCCCATTTCGGTATGGAGGACAGACAGCCCATCTCAGAATGGAGGACAGGCAGCACATCTCAGAATGGAGGACAGACAGCACATTTCAGGATGGAGGACAGACAGCCCATCTAAATACGGAGGACAGACATCCCATCTCAATATGGAGCACAGACAGCCCATCTCAGTATGGAGGACAGACAGCCCATTTCGGTATGGAGGACAGACAGCCCATCTCAGAATGGAGGACAGACAGCCCATCTCAGAATGGAGGACAGACAGCACATTTCAGGATGGAGGACAGACAGCCCATCTCAATATGGAGCACAGACAGCCCATCTCAATATGGAGCACAGACAGCCCATCTCAGAATGGAGGACAGACAGCACATTTCAGGATGGAGGACAGAAGCCCATCTCAGTATGGAGGACAGACAGCCCATCTCAGTATGGAGGACAGACAGCCATCTCAGTATGGAGGACAGACAGCCCATCTCAGTAGAGGACAGACAGCCCATCTCAGTATGGAGGATAGACAGCTCATCTCAGTAGAGGACAGACAGCCCATCTGTTTGGAGGACAGACAGCCATCTCAGTATGGAGGACATACAGCCCATCTCAGTATGGAGGACAGACTGCCAATCTCAGTATGGAGGACAGACAGCCCATCTCAGTATGGTGGACAGACAACCATCTCAATATGGAGGACAGACAGCCCATCTCAATATGGAGGACAGACAGCCCATCTGTTTGGAGGACAGACTGCCAATCTCAGTATGGAGGACAGACAGCCCATCTCAGTATGGTGGACAGACAACCATCTCAATATGGAGGACAGACAGCCCATCTCAATATGGAGGACAGACAGCCCATCTGTTTGGAGGACAGACAGCCATCTCAGTATGGAGGACATACAGCCCATCTCAGTATGGAGGACAGACTGCCAATCTCAGTATGGAGGACAGACAGCCCATCTCAGTATGGTGGACAGACAGCACTTCTCATCATGTTGGACAGACAGACCATCACAATATGGAGGACAAACAGTCCATCACAGTATGGAGGACAGACAGCCCACCTCAGGGTGCGAACAGGCAACCCATCTAGGTAAGGAGGACAGACAGCCATCTCAGTTTGGAGGATAGACAGCCCATCTCAATATGGAGGACAGACAGCCCATCTCAGTATGGAGGACAGGCAACCCATCTCAATATGGAGGACAGACAGCCCATCTCAATATGGAGGACAGAAAGCCATCTCAGTATGGAGGACATACAGCCCATCTCAGTATGGAGGACAGACAGCCAATCTCAGTATGGAGGACAGACAGCCAATCTCAGTATGGAGGACAGACAGCCCATCTCAATATGGAGGACAGACAGCCCATCTCAGTATGGTGGACAGACAGCACTTCTCATCATGTTGGACAGACAGCCCATCTCAATATGGAGGACAGACAGCCATCTCAGTTTGGAGGATAGACAGCCCATCTCAATATGGAGGACAGACAGCCCATCTCAGTACAGGGCAGACAGCCCATCTCAGTATGGAGGACAGACAGCCCCTCTCAGTATGGAGGACAGACAGCCCATCTCAGTAGAGGACAGACAGCCCCTCTCAGTTTGGAGGACAGACAGCCCCTCTCAGTATGGAGGACAGACAGCCCATCTCAGTAGAGGACAGACAGCCCATCTCAGTATGGAGGATAGACAGCTCATTTCAGTAGAGGACAGACAGCCCATCTGTTTGAAGGACAGACAGCCATCTCAATATGGAGGACAGACAGCCCATCTCAGTATGGAGGACAGACAGGCATCTCAGTATGGAGGACAGACAGCCCATCTCAATATGGAGGACAGACATCCCATCTCAGAATGGTGGACAGACAGCACTTCTCATCATGGTGGACAGACAGCCCATGTCAAAATGGAGGACAGATAGCACATCTCTGAATGGAGGACAGAAAGCACATCTCAGAATGGAGGACAGAAAGCACATTTCAGGATGGAGGACAGACAGCCCATCTCAATACGGAGGACAGACATCCCATCTCAATATGGAGCACAGACAGCCCATCTCAGTATGGAGGACAGACAGCCCATCTCAATATGGAGGACAGACAGCCCATCTCAGTATGGAGGACAGACAGCCCATCTCAATATGGAGGACAGACAGCCCATCTCAGTAGAGGACAGACAGCCCATCTCAGTATGGAGGACAGACAGCCCATCTCAATATGGAGCACAGACAGCCCATCTCAATATGGAGGACAGTCAGCACATATCAGTAGAGGACAGACAGCCCATCTCAGTATGGAGGACAGTCAGCACATATCAGTAGAGGAAAGACAGCCCATCACAGTATGGAGGATAGACAGCCCATCTCAATATGGAGGACAGACAGCCCATCTCAGTATGGAGGATAGACAGCCCATCTGTTTGGAGGACAGACAGCCATCTCAGTATGGAGGACATACAGCCCATCTCAGTATGGAGGACAGACTGCCAATCTCAGTATGGAGGACAGACAGCCCATCTCAGTATGGTGGACAGACAACCATCTCAATATGGAGGACAGACAGCCCATCTCAATATGGAGGACAGACAGCCCATCTGTTTGGAGGACAGACTGCCAATCTCAGTATGGAGGACAGACAGCCCATCTCAGTATGGTGGACAGACAACCATCTCAATATGGAGGACAGACAGCCCATCTCAATATGGAGGACAGACAGCCCATCTGTTTGGAGGACAGACAGCCATCTCAGTATGGAGGACATACAGCCCATCTCAGTATGGAGGACAGACTGCCAATCTCAGTATGGAGGACAGACAGCCCATCTCAGTATGGTGGACAGACAGCACTTCTCATCATGTTGGACAGACAGACCATCACAATATGGAGGACAAACAGTCCATCACAGTATGGAGGACAGACAGCCCACCTCAGAACAGGCAACCCATCTAGGTAAGGAGGACAGACAGCCATCTCAGTTTGGAGGATAGACAGCCCATCTCAATATGGAGGACAGACAGCCCATCTCAGTATGGAGGACAGGCAACCCATCTCAATATGGAGGACAGACAGCCCATCTCAATATGGAGGACAGAAAGCCATCTCAGTATGGAGGACATACAGCCCATCTCAGTATGGAGGACAGACAGCCAATCTCAGTATGGAGGACAGACAGCCAATCTCAGTATGGAGGACAGACAGCCCATCTCAATATGGAGGACAGACAGCCCATCTCAGTATGGTGGACAGACAGCACTTCTCATCATGTTGGACAGACAGCCCATCTCAATATGGAGGACAGACAGCCATCTCAGTTTGGAGGATAGACAGCCCATCTCAATATGGAGGACAGTCAGCACATATCAGTAGAGGAAAGACAGCCCATCACAGTATGGAGGATAGACAGCCCATCTCAATATGGAGGACAGACAGCCCATCTCAGTATGGAGGATAGACAGCCCATCTGTTTGGAGGACAGACAGCCATCTCAGTATGGAGGACATACAGCCCATCTCAGTATGGAGGACAGACTGCCAATCTCAGTATGGAGGACAGACAGCCCATCTCAGTATGGTGGACAGACAACCATCTCAATATGGAGGACAGACAGCCCATCTCAATATGGAGGACAGACAGCCCATCTGTTTGGAGGACAGACTGCCAATCTCAGTATGGAGGACAGACAGCCCATCTCAGTATGGTGGACAGACAACCATCTCAATATGGAGGACAGACAGCCCATCTCAATATGGAGGACAGACAGCCCATCTGTTTGGAGGACAGACAGCCATCTCAGTATGGAGGACATACAGCCCATCTCAGTATGGAGGACAGACTGCCAATCTCAGTATGGAGGACAGACAGCCCATCTCAGTATGGTGGACAGACAGCACTTCTCATCATGTTGGACAGACAGACCATCACAATATGGAGGACAAACAGTCCATCACAGTATGGAGGACAGACAGCCCACCTCAGGGTGCGAACAGGCAACCCATCTAGGTAAGGAGGACAGACAGCCATCTCAGTTTGGAGGATAGACAGCCCATCTCAATATGGAGGACAGACAGCCCATCTCAGTATGGAGGACAGGCAACCCATCTCAATATGGAGGACAGACAGCCCATCTCAATATGGAGGACAGAAAGCCATCTCAGTATGGAGGACATACAGCCCATCTCAGTATGGAGGACAGACAGCCAATCTCAGTATGGAGGACAGACAGCCAATCTCAGTATGGAGGACAGACAGCCCATCTCAATATGGAGGACAGACAGCCCATCTCAGTATGGTGGACAGACAGCACTTCTCATCATGTTGGACAGACAGCCCATCTCAATATGGAGGACAGACAGCCATCTCAGTTTGGAGGATAGACAGCCCATCTCAATATGGAGGACAGACAGCCCATCTCAGTACAGGGCAGACAGCCCATCTCAGTATGGAGGACAGACAGCCCCTCTCAGTATGGAGGACAGACAGCCCATCTCAGTAGAGGACAGACAGCCCCTCTCAGTTTGGAGGACAGACAGCCCCTCTCAGTATGGAGGACAGACAGCCCATCTCAGTAGAGGACAGACAGCCCATCTCAGTATGGAGGATAGACAGCTCATTTCAGTAGAGGACAGACAGCCCATCTGTTTGAAGGACAGACAGCCATCTCAATATGGAGGACAGACAGCCCATCTCAGTATGGAGGACAGACAGGCATCTCAGTATGGAGGACAGACAGCCCATCTCAATATGGAGGACAGACATCCCATCTCAGTATGGTGGACTGACAGCACTTCTCATCATGGTGGACAGACAGCCCATGTCAAAATGGAGGACAGATAGCACATCTCTGAATGGAGGACAGAAAGCACATCTCAGAATGGAGGACAGAAAGCACATTTCAGGATGGAGGACAGACAGCCCATCTCAATACGGAGGACAGACATCCCATCTCAATATGGAGCACAGACAGCCCATCTCAGTATGGAGGACAGACAGCCCATCTCAATATGGAGGACAGACAGCCCATCTCAGTATGGAGGACAGACAGCCCATCTCAATATGGAGGACAGACAGCCCATCTCAGTAGAGGACAGACAGCCCATCTCAGTATGGAGGACAGACAGCCCATCTCAATATGGAGCACAGACAGCCCATCTCAATATGGAGGACAGTCAGCACATATCAGTAGAGGACAGACAGCCCATCTCAGTATGGAGGACAGTCAGCACATATCAGTAGAGGAAAGACAGCCCATCACAGTATGGAGGATAGACAGCCCATCTCAATATGGAGGACAGACAGCCCATCTCAGTATGGAGGATAGACAGCCCATCTCAATATGGAGGATAGACAGCCCATCTCAATATGGAGGATAGACAGCCCATCTCAGTATGGAGGACAGACAGCCCATCTCAGTATGGAGGACAGACAGCCCATCACAGTATGGAGGTCAGACAGCCCATCTCAGTATGGAGGACAGACAGGCATCTCAGTATGGAGGACAGACAGCCCATCTCAATATGGAGGACAGACAGCCCATCTCAGTATGGTGGACAGACAGCACTTCTCAATATGGAGGACAGACAGCCCATCTCAATATGGAGGACAGACAGCCCATCTCAGTATGGAGGATAGACAGCTCATTTCAGTAGATGACAGACAGCCCATCTGTATGGAGGACAGACAGCCATCTCAATATGGAGGACAGACAGCCCATCTCAGTATGGAGGATAGACAGCTCATTTCAGTAGATGACAGACAGCCCATCTGTTTGGAGGACAGACAGCCATCTCAATATGGAGGACAGACAGCCCATCTCAGTATGGAGGACAGACAGGCATCTCAGTATGGAGGACAGACAGCCCATCTCAATATGGAGGACAGACAGCCCATCTCAGTATGGTGGACAGACAGCACTTCTCATCATGGAGGACAGACAGCCAATCTCAATATGGAGGACAGACAGCCCATCTCTATATGGAGCACAGACAGCACTTCTCATCATGGAGGACAGACAGCCCACCTCATGTTGCGAACAGGCAACCCATTTAGGTAAGGAGGACAGACAGCCATCTCAGTTTGGAGGATAGACAGCCCATCTCAGTACAGGGCAGACAGCCCATGTCAATATGGAGGACAGAAAGAAATCTGAGTATGGAGGACAGACAGCCCATCTCAGTATGGAGGACAGACAACCATCTCAGTATGGAGGACAGACAGCACATCTCAGTATGGAGGACAGACAGCCCATTTCAGTATGGAGGACAGACAGCACATCTCAGTATGGAGGACAGACAGCCCATTTCAGTATGGAGGACAGAGAGCCCATCTCAATATGGAGGACAGACAGCCATCTCAATATGGAGCACAGACAGCCCATCTCAGTATGGAGGACAGACAGCCCATCTCAGTATGGAGGACAGACAACCATCTCAGTATGGAGGACAGACAGCACATCTCAGTATAGAGGACAGACAGCAATCTCAGCTTGGAGGACAGACAGCCCATTTCAGTATGGAGGACAGACAGCCCATCTCAATATGGAGGACAGACAGCCATCTCAATATGGAGGACAGACAGCCCATCTCAGAATGGAGGACAGACAGCACATCTCAGAATGGAGGACAGACAGCACATTTAAGGATGGAGGACAGACAGCCCATTTCAATATGGAGGACAGACAGCCCATCTCAATATGGAAGAGAGACAGCCCATCTCAATATGGAGGACAGACAGCCCATCTCAATATGGAGGACAGACAGCCCATCTCAATATGGAGGACAGACAGCACATTTAAGGATGGAGGACAGACAGCCCATCTCAATATGGAGGACAGACAGTCCATCTCAATATGCAGCACAGACAGCCCATCTCAGTATGGAGGACAGACAGCCCATCTCAGTATGGAGGACAGGCAACCCATGTCAATATGGAGGACAGAAAGAAATCTCAGTATGGAGGACAGACAGCCCATCTCAGTATGGAGGACAGACAACCATCTCAGTATGGAGGACAGACAGCACATCTCAGTATGGAGGACAGACAGCCCATTTCAGTATGGAGGACAGAGAGCCCATCTCAATATGGAGGACAGACAGCCAT
Source organism: Oncorhynchus masou masou (assembly GCF_036934945.1). NCBI lineage: Eukaryota > Metazoa > Chordata > Actinopteri > Salmoniformes > Salmonidae > Oncorhynchus > Oncorhynchus masou. The sequence continues at coordinate 42,294,546 of NC_088230.1, read as the reverse complement.
CTCAATATGGAGCACAGACAGCCCATCTCAGTATGGAGGACAGACAGCCCATCTCAGTATGGAGGACAGACAACCATCTCAGTATGGAGGACAGACAGCACATCTCAGTATAGAGGACAGACAGCAATCTCAGCTTGGAGGACAGACAGCCCATTTCAGTATGGAGGACAGACAGTGCATCTCAATATGGAGGACAGACAGCCATCTCAATATGGAGGACAGACAGCCCATCTCAGAATGGAGGACAGACAGCACATCTCAGAATGGAGGACAGACAGCACATTTAAGGATGGAGGACAGACATCCCATCTCAATATGGAGGACAGACAGCCAATCTCAATATGGAGGACAGACAGCCAATCTCAATATGGAGGACAGACAGCCATCTCAGTATGGAGGATAGACAGCTCATTTCAGTAGATGACAGACAGCCCATCTGTTTGGAGGACAGACAGCCATCTCAATATGGAGGACAGACAGCCCATCTCAGTATGGAGGACAGACAGGCATCTCAGTATGGAGGACAGACAGCCCATCTCAGTATGGTGGACAGACAGCACTTCTCATCATGGAGGACAGACAGCCCATCTCAATATGGAGGACAGACAGCCCATCTCTATATGGAGCACAGACAGCACTTCTCATCATGGAGGACAGACAGCCCATCACAGTATGGAGGACAGACAGCCCACCTCAGGGTGCGAACAGGCAACCCATTTAGGTAAGGAGGACAGACAGCCATCTCAGTTTGGAGGACAGACAGCCCATCTCAGTACAGGGCAGACAGCCCATGTCAATATGGAGGACAGAAAGAAATCTGAGTATGGAGGACAGACAGCCCATCTCAGTATGGAGGACAGACAGCCCATCTCAGTATGGAGGACAGACAGCCCATCTCAATATGGAGGACAGACAACCATCTCAGTATGGAGGACAGACAGCACATCTCAGTATGGAGGACAGACAGCCCATTTCAGTATGGAGGACAGAGAGCCCATCTCAATATGGAGGACAGACAGCCATCTCAATATGGAGCACAGACAGCCCATCTCAGTATGGAGGACAGACAGCCCATCTCAGTATGGAGGACAGACAACCATCTCAGTATGGAGGACAGACAGCACATCTCAGTATAGAGGACAGACAGCAATCTCAGCTTGGAGGACAGACAGCCCATTTCAGTATGGAGGACAGACAGCCCATCTCAATATGGAGGACAGACAGCCCATCTCAGAATGGAGGACAGACAGCACATCTCAGAATGGAGGACAGACAGCACATTTAAGGATGGAGGACAGACAGCCCATCTCAATATGGAGGACAGACAGCCATCTCAGTATGGAGGACAGACAGCCCATTTCAATATGGAGGACAGACAGCCCATCTCAATATGGAAGAGAGACAGCCCATCTCAATATGGAGGACAGACAGCCCATCTCAATATGGAGGACAGACAGCCCATCTCAATATGGAGGACAGACAGCACATTTAAGGATGGAGGACAGACAGCCCATCTCAATATGGAGGACAGACAGCCCATCTCAATATGCAGCACAGACAGCCCATCTCAGTATGGAGGACAGACAGCCCATCTCAGTATGGAGGACAGACAACCATCTCAATATGGAGGACAGACAGCCCATCTCAGTATGGAGGACAGACAGCCCATCTCAGTATGGAGGACAGACAGCCCATCTCAATATGGAGGACAGACAGCCATCTCAGTATGGAGGACAGACAGCCCATCTCAATATGGAGGACAGACATCCATCTCAATATGGAGGACAGACAGCCCATCTCAGAATGGAGGACAGACAGCCCATCTCAGTATGGTGGACAGACAGCCCATCTCAGTATGGAGGACAGACAGCCCATCACAATATGGAGCACAGACATCCCAACTAAATATGGAGGACAGACAGCCAGTCTCCATCTTTCTTTCATCGGTCACCTTGTCTTTTAGTTGTAAAGATATTTTTTTGTATTTCAGCTAAAGAGTTTTGAAAGTCTTTCCGTTGAATATCGTTTCTTTAAATCAGCGCCCACGCGAGCACTCTCTCAGTCTTTCTCTCTCTCCATCAACTTCATTCAAATTGCATCTAAAATAGATCATCCTGTTCTAGATTCCCATTCCCTTTTTCTACATTTTGTTACTTTATAGCCTTATTCTAAAATCGATTAAATAAAACAAAATCCTCATCAAACTACACGCCCCATAAGAACAAAGCAAAAACAGGTTTTTAGAATTTTTTTGCAAATCTATAAAAATCAACAACAGAAAAACCTTATTTCCATAAGCATTCAGACCCTATGCTACGGGAATCGACATTGAGCTCAGTTACTTCCTGTTTCCACTGATCATCCTTGAGATGTTTCAACACTTAATGGCAGTCCACCTGTGATAAATTCAATTGATTAAACATGTTTTTGAAAGGCATACACCTGGCTATATAAGGTCCCACTTTTGGCAGTACATGTCAGAGCAAAAACCAAGCCTCGAGGTCGAAGGAATTGTCCGTAGAGCTGCGAGACAGGATTGTGTCGCAGCACAGATCTGGCGAAGGGTACAAGCATTGAATTTCCCAAGAACACAGTGGCCTCCATCTTAAATGGAAGAAGTTAAAAACCTTCAAGACTCCTCCTAGAGCTGGCCGCCGGGCCGAACTGAGCAATCGGAGGAGAAGGGCCTTGGTCAGGTAGGTGATCAAGATCCCGATGGTCACTCTGACAGAGCTCCAGAGTTCCTCTGTGGAGATGGGAGAACCTTCCAGAAGGGCAACCATCTCTGCAGCACTCCACCAATCAGGCCTTTATTATAGAGTGGCCAGATGGAAGCCACTCCTCAGTAAAAGGCACATGACAGCCTTCTTGGTGATTATAAAGAAAACTAAAGGTGATGAAACGAAGACTGAACTCTTTGGCCTGAATGCCAAGCGTCACGTCTGGAGAAAACCTGGCATTATCACTATGAGGAAGCATGGTGGTGGCAGCATCATGCTGTGAGGATGTTTTTCAGCGGCAGGGACTGGGAGTCTAGTCAGGATCGAGGGAAAGATAAACAGAGAAAAGTACAGAAAGATCCTTGATGAAAATCTCCTCTAGAGCACTCAGGACCTCAGACTGAGGTGATGGTTCACCTTAGATCAGGACAACGACAACACGGCCAAGACAATGCAGGAGTGACTTCGGAACAAGTCTCTGAATGTCCTTGAGGTGCCCAGCCAGAGCCCTGACTTGAACCCGGTCAAACATCTCTGCATTGACCTGAAATTAGCTGTTCAGGGACGCTTCCCATCCAACTTGACAAAGAAGATTTACAGAAAAGAATGGCAGAAACTCTCCAAATACAGCTGAGAAAAGATCTTAGCATCTTACCCAAGAAGACCCAAGGCTGTAATCACTGCCAAAGGTGCTTCCACAAAGTACTGAGTAAAGTGTCTGAGTGATTATGTAAATGTTCTTCTGTCTCTTGCCAAATATTCACGCACCTATGATCTGCTTGCCTCTCCTTAAAAATCATTTCTTAGCTAATGGAGTCCTATGCAAAAAAAACAAGACAAGAATAGTCTGCTGAACAATATTTTTTTGTCATTTCTTATACCAATACTGTTGGAAAAGGGACGCAAGCTAATTTTTGATGAATGTTAAATAAGCAGTACTCGTTATAATAAAGTAGTGCACGTTATAATAAAGTACTGCACATTATCATAAAGTAGAGCATGTTATAATAAAGTAGTGCACGTTATAATAAAGTAGAGCATGTTATAATAAAGTAGTGCACATTATAATAAAGTAGTACACGTTATAATAAAGTAGTGCATGTTATAATAAAGTAGTGCACATTATAATAAAGTAGTACACGTTATAATAAAGTAGTGCATGTTATAATAAAGTAGTGCACATTATAATAAAGTAGAGCATGTTATAATAAAGTAGTGAACGTTATGATAAAGTAGTGCACATTATAATAAAGTAGTGCATGTTATAATAAAGTAGTGCACATTATAGTAAAGTAGAGCATGTTATAATAAAGTAGTGCACGTTATGATAAAGTAGTGCACATTATAATAAAGTAGTACATGTTATAATAAAGTAGTGCACGTTATAATAAAGTAGAGCATGTTATAATAAAGTAGTGCACATTATAATAAAGTAGTGCACATTATAATAAAGTAGAGCATGTTATAATAAAGTTGTGCACGTTATAACAAAGTAGAGCACGTTATAATAAAGTAGTGCACGTTATAATAAAGTAGTGCACGTTATAATAAAGTAGTGCACATTACAATAAAGTAGTGCACATTATAATAAAGTAGTCTGCATTATAGTAAGGTAACTAATAAAGTATATTATTATATAATAAAGTAGAATACATTATAATAAAGTAATTAATAAAGTATATTATTATATTATAAATTAGATCATATTTTAATAACCCTATAAATAAAGTACAATATCATATAATAAAGTAGAACACATTATAATATATCTCAAAATAAAGTATAATATCATATAATGAAGTAGAAGTGATAAATAATGTATACTATTATATATGAAATTAGAACATATTATAATAAGGTAATAGTTAAAGTATAATATGATATATACAATTAGAACACATTATAATAAGGTCATAAATAATGTATACTATTATATATACAATTAGAACACATTATAATAAGGTAATAGATAAAGTATAATATGATATATACAATTAGAACACATTATAATAAGGTTATAAATAAAGTATAATATGATATATACAATTAGAACACATTATAATAAGGTAATAGATAAAGTATAATATGATATATACAATTAGAACACATTATAATAAGGTTATAAATAAAGTATAATATGATATATACAATTAGAACACATTATAATAAGGTAATAGATAAAGTATAATATGATATATACAATTAGAACACATTATAATAAGGTAATAGATAAAGTATAATATGATATATACAATTAGAACACATTATAATAAGGTAATAGATAAAGTATAATATGATATATACAATTAGAACACATTATAATAAGGTAATAGATAAAGTATGATATGATATATACAATTAGAACACATTATAATAAGGTAATAGATAAAGTATAATATGATATATACAATTAGAACACATTATAATAAGGTAATAGATAAAGTATAATATGATATATACAATTAGAACACATTATAATAAGGTCATAGATAAAGTATAATATGATATATACAATTAGAACACATTATAATAAGGTCATAGATAAAAGTATAAAATGATATATACAATTAGAACACATTATAATAAGGTAATAAATAAAGTATAATATGATATATACAATTAGAACACATTATAATAAGGTCATAGATAAAGTATGATATAACACATTTGTGCTTTAGTCTCCTACCGAGTCAGGGGGAAATGTCATCACAGCAGCCGTGCAGTGATCCAACTTGCTTTACCCATTTCACAATGTGATGTAATCACAACTTTAAGGAGCTATGTGTGCTGTGTGTTTCAGTTGTGTCGATATTAAACTATTCCCCTTGTTACATAAAGGCCTGACTTTATTTTCCCTCTGAGCGATGACGCCAACAACAGCTGCCCTTACACCACAAGGAAGGCTCTGGGAGGACTGAGCGGTGTCGTGGAAATTCACTACTGAGAGAGACTTGGTCATTTCTTCAAACAATCAGCTTTATTTAATATTGATTCGTTATTTCAATAATGAGTCTGGTCAACCAATTGAGTGTTGGGCAGAGTAACCGAACCTTTACACAAGTGCAGAGTACTATATATAGCTGACACTAACAATGCTCAGTCATGGCAGACCAAGAAGCACTTGGGTTCAACCACGTGGATTGTTGTCTTGACTTTGTTTCCCAGATGCAAGGATGATTTTGAGATAATGGGGGATTGTTCTACTCCTAAGCTATATCTAGTAAAACACATTATTGTCTCTGTAATGCTGTCTTTACCCCATTTGTTAGCTCAAGCCATCTCCAGTGACCATGTGCCCAGATTAGCTGCCCGTAACCAGAGTGGAGCCCATGAAAACACAGACACGAACAGGACAGAAATGTCTTATATTAATTGTTAACCATTAATATCACATAAACCAGGTAAATATGGCATTTTTCTGTCGCAGCGGTAACTCCAACGACAGCTGTCCTTATTTTTATTTTATTTCACCTTTATTTAACCAAGTTCTAATTTACAACTGCGATCTGTCCAAGATAAAGCAAAGTAGTGCAACACAAACAACAACACAGTTACACATAAACAAACATACAGTCAATAACACAATAGAAAAGTCTATATAATATGTGCAAATGAAGTAAGATTAGGGAGGTGAGGCAATAAATAACACATAGTGGAGAAATAATGACAATTGACCAATTAAACACTGGAGTGGCAGATGGGCAGAAGATGAATGTGCAAGTAGAGATACTGGGGTGCAAAAGAGAAAGAAAAAATAACATTTTGCGGATGAGGTAGTTGGGTGGGCTATTTATAGATGGGCTATGTACAGGTGCAATGATCTGTAAGCTGCTATGGCAGCTGATGCTTGAAGCTAGTGAGGGAGATATGAGTCTCCAGCTTCAGTGATTTTTGCAATTCTCTCCAGTCATTGGCAGCAGAGAACTGGAAGGAAAGGCGACCAAAGAGGTGTTGGCTTTGGGGGTGACCAGTGAAATATACTTGCTGCAGTGTGTGCTATGGGTGGGTGCTTCCATGGTGACCGGTGAGCTGAGATAAGGTGGGGCTTTACCTAGCAAAGACTTATAGATGAACTGGAGCCAGTGGGTTTGGCAACGAATATGAAGCGAGGGCCAGCCAATGAGAGCGTACAGGTCACAGTGGAGGATAGTATATGGGGTTTTGGCACTGTTATAGACTGCATCCAATTTGCTGAGTAGAGCGTTGGAGGCTATTTTGTAAATGACATCGCCCAAGTCACGGATCAGTAGGATCGTCAGTTTTACAAGGGTATGTTTGGCAGCATGGGTGAAGGATGCTTTGTTGCGAAATAGGAAGTCAATTCTAGATTTAACTTTGGATTGGAGAAGTTTAATGTGAGTCTGAAAGGAGAATTTACAGTCTAATCAGACACCTAGGTATTTGTAGTTGTCCACATATTCTAAGTCCTGACACCAAAAGAAAGTACCTGGGCTGACTCTGAGCTTTGAAATGGTGCTCTGGGGTCTGTTTGTGTTTGTGAACAGAGCCCCAGGACCAGCTTGCTTAGGGGACTCTTCTCCAGGTTCATCTCTCTGTAGGTGATGGCTCTGTGGGGTCTGTTTGTGTTTGTGAACAGAGCCCCAGGACCAGCTTGCTTAGGGGACTCTTCTCCAGGTTCATCTCTCTGTAGGTGATGGCTCTGTGGGGTCTGTTTGTGCTGGTGAACAGAGCCCCAGGACCAGCTTGCTTAGGGGACTCTTCTCCAGGTTCATCTCTCTGTAGGTGATGGCTCTGTGGGGTCTGTTTGTGTTTGTGAACAGAGCCCCAGGACCAGCTTGCTTAGGGGACTCTTCTCCAGGTTCATCTCTCTGTAGGTGATGGCTCTGTGGGGTCTGTTTGTGCTGGTGAACAGAGCCCCAGGACCAGCTTGCTTAGGGGACTCTTCTCCAGGTTCATCTCTCTGTAGGTGATGGCTCTGTGGGGTCTGTTTGTGCTGGTGAACAGAGCCCCAGGACCAGCTTGCTTAGGGGACTCTTCTCCAGGTTCATCTCTCTGTAGGTGATGGCTCTGTGGGGTCTGTTTGTGCTGGTGAACAGAGCCCCAGGACCAGCTTGCTTAGGGGACTCTTCTCCAGGTTCATCTCTCTGTAGGTGATGGCTTTGTTATGGAAGGTTTGGGAATCGGCTCTTTCAGGTGATTGTAGAATTTAACGGCTCTTTTCTGGATTTCTCTCTCTCTCTGTCGGATCAGAGCAGAGCTGTAGGAGCTGTAGCGATGTCTTGAAACCTTGTCTTCCAACCAACAGCACTGCAGCTAACAGAAGCTGATCACAAATTGGTGTTTGTGTCCCAAAAATAACATGTTAATTGAGTTCGGGCCGCTGTGTAAACTATCACTGGCATTTTACAGCGGCTACGTAATTGTCCGTAATTGTTTGTCCCAACGTCTGGGAACGGGCCGGTCTGATGCAGCGCCAGAGAGACAGTCCAAAACATAACTATTAATACACACCTCTCTCTAATACAGGATACGTGTCTAATGTCTGACTCTACTCTGCTAATCATGGCATGTTATGTCATGTTATGTCATGTTATGCCTTGTTATGTCATGTTATGTCATGTTATGCCTTGTTATGTCATGTTATGCCTTGTTATGTTATGTCACGGCTCCGGCAGGAGACGAACATGCAGATGATGATGAACACACACAC
>NC_088230.1:42272574-42282574 GCF_036934945.1 Oncorhynchus masou masou | reverse complement strand
GAGAGGAGGAGAGAAGGTTGGGAGGAGGAGAGGAGGAGAGGCGGAGGGGAGGAGGAGAGCAGGAGAGGCGGAGGGGAGGAGGAGAGGAGGAGATGCGGAGGGGAGGAGGAGAGGAGGAGAGGCGGAGGGGAGGAGGAGAGGAGGAGAGGCGGAGGGCAGGAGGAGAGGAGGAGAGGCGGAAGGGGAGGAGGAGAGGCGGAAGGGAGGAGGAGAGGCGAAAGGGAGGAGGCGAGGCGGAGGGGAGGAGGAGAGGAGGAGAGGCGGAAGGGAGGAGGAGAGGCGGAGGGGAGGAGGAGAGGCGGAAGGGAGGAGGAGGCGGAGGGGAGGAGGAGAGGCGAAAGGGAGGAGGAGAGGCGGAGGGGAGGAGGAGAGGAGGAGAGGCGGAAGGGAGGAGGAGAGGCGGAAGGAGGGAGGAGAGGGTGGGAGGGGAGGAGGAGGAGGTGGAAGGGAGGAAGGAGGGGTGGAGAGGAGGAGGAGAGGCAGAGGGGGAGGAGGAGAGGAGGCAGAATGGAGGAGGAGAGGTGGAGGGGAGGAGGAGGAGGCAGAATGGAGGAAGAAGGTGGAGGGAGGAGGAGAGGGCGGAGGGAGGAGGAGAGGCGGAAGGGGAGGGGAGGAGAGGTGGAGGGGAGGAGGAGAGGCAGAATGGAGGAGGAGGTGGAGGAGGAGGAGAGGCAGAATGGAGGAGGGAGAGTGGAGGAGGAGGAGGCGGAGGGAGGAGAGGGCGGAAGAAGGGAGGAGGAGAGGCGGGGAGGAGGAGAGGCGGAGGGGAGGAGGAGAGTTGGAAGGGAGAAGAGGAGAGGAAGGAGGGGGAGGAAGAGAGGCGGAGGGGAGGGGAGGGAGGAGGCAGAATGGAGGAGGTGGAGGGAGGAGAGGCGGAGGGGAGGAGGAGGCGGAAGGGAGGAGGAGAGGCGGAGGAGGAGAGGCGGAGGGGAGGAGGAGAGGCAGAAGGGAGGAGGAGAGGAGGAAGAGAGTGGTCAGGTTAATTGTTCAGTACATGGGTTTTGAAATGTGAGTCAGTTTCTTTGGGTTACTGCTGTAAATGTTTTGGTTCCAGATTCCTGTGTACAGTACTGCTGTACTGGACTCGTTTGAAAACATTGGTTCATTTTTTCCATCTAAATATGTCAGAGCAGTCGCTTCACCTTTAACCACTACACTGCTGAGACAGTGATGTTGGTCTGATGTTGGTCATACAGTGAACCAGCCACTACGCTAGAGATCACTGCAGATTCAGACAGTAGACTGAATACAGGGTTTGTACACTGTGCTGTATCTCTGCCCTACAGTCTCTTATTCTTTCACTAAGGCAGGGTAAATGTTAGATTGCAGTATAGTACAGTGGGCCATGTATCTCTGTTATGGCTAATACAGTATGGTTAATTGCAGTTGGTCCTGTCTGTCTATGCTGTTCTGTCTCTGTAGATGGTAGACTGGATACAGTACAGAGTTCTGCCTCTGTAGATGGTAGACTGGGTACAGTACAGTGTTCTGTCTCTGTAGATGGTAGACTGGATACAGTACAGTGTTCTGTCTCTGTAGATGGTAGACTGGATACAGTACAGTGTTCTGTCTCTGTAGATGGTAGACTGGATACAGTACAGTGTTCTGTCTCTGTAGATGGTAGACTGGATACAGTACAGTGTTCTGTCTCCACATGCTGAATGCTCTTGTTCACGTCACTCCTCTTGTCAAGGTAATACAGTTTACATCACAACCAGTGGAGCTTACAATATAACAATGTAGATATCATTTTGTTATAGTCCTCAACTAGTTAGGGCATGAACTCCACAAGGAGTCTAAAGCGTTAAACAGGGATGCTGGCCCATGTTGACTCTACAAGGTGTCCAAAGCGTTCCACAGGGATGCTGGCCCATGTTGACTCTACAAGGTGTCTAAAGCGTTCCACAGGGATGCTGGTCCATGTTGACTCTACAAGGTGTCCAAAGCGTTCCACAGGGATGCTGGCCCATGTTGACTCTACAAGGTGTCCAAAGCGTTCCACAGGGATGCTGGTCCATGTTGACTCTACAAGGTGTCCAAAGCGTTCCACGGGGATGCTGGCCCATGTTCACTCTACAAGGTGTCTAAAGCGTTCCACAGGGATGCTGGCCCATGTTGACTCTACAAGGTGTCTAAAGCGTTCCACAGGGATGCTGGCCCATGTTGACTCTACAAGGTGTCCAAAGCGTTCCACAGGGATACTGGCCGATGTTGACTCTACAAGGTGTCCAAAGCGTTCCACAGGGCTGCTGGTCCATGTTGACTCTACAAGGTGTCCAAAGCGTTCCACAGGGATGCTGGTCCATGTTGACTCTACAAGGTGTCTAAAGCCTTCCACAGGGATGCTGGCCCATGTTGACTCTACAAGGTGTCCAAAGCGTTCCACAGGGATGCTGGCCCATGTTGACTCTACAAGGTGTCAAACCCGTTCCACAGGGATGCTGGCCCATGTTGACTCTACAAGGTGTCTAAAGCGTTCCACAGGGATGCTGGCCCATGTTGACTCTACAAGGTGTCCAAAGCGTTCCACAGGGATGCTGGCCCATGTTGACTCCAATGCTTCCCACAGTTGTGTCAAGTTGGTTGGATGTCCTTTGGGTTGTGGACCGTTCTTGAAAACACACAGGAAACTATTGAGAGTGAAAAACCCAGCAGGGTTGCAGTTCTTGACACTGGCACCTACTACCATACCCTGTTTATTATGGATCCCCATTAGTTCCTGTCAAGGCAGCAGCTACTCTTCCTGGGGTTTATTATGGATCCCCATTAGTTCCTGTCAGGGCAGCAGCTACTCTTCCTGGGGTTTATTATGGATCCCCATTAGTTTCTGCCAAGGCAGCAGCTACTCTTCCTGGGGTTTATCAGGGCCAGAAGGTATGGATCACCATTAGTTCCTGTCAGGGCAGCAGCTACTCTTCCTGGGGTTTATTATGGATCCCCATTAGTTCCTGTCAAGGCAGCAGCTACTCTTCCTGGGGTTTATTATGGATCCCCATTAGTTCCTGTCAGGGCAGCAGCTACTCTTCCTGGGGTTTATTATGGATCCCCATTAGTTCCTGTCAAGGCAGCAGCTACTCTTCCTGGGGTTTAATATGGATCCCCATTAGTTCCTGCCAAGGCAGCAGCTACTCTTCCTGGGGTTTATTATGGATCCCCTTTAGTTCCTGCCAAGGCAGCAGCTACTCTTCCTGGGGTTTATTATGGATCCCCTTTAGTTCCTGCCAAGGCAGCAGCTACCCTTCCTGGTGTCCAGCAAAATGAATGCAGTTTATAAAATGTTAAAAACAATACAATACGTTCACAGATTCACAACACACTGTGTGCCCTCAGATCCATACCGCACCACATATCTACAGTATTACATCCGTGTGTGTGTGTGTGTGTGTGTGTGTGTGTGTGTGTGTGTGTGTGTGTGTGTGTGTGTGTGTGTGTGTGTGTGTGTGTGTGTGTGTGTGTGTGTGTGTGTGTGTGTGTGTGTGTGTGGGTGTGTGTGTGTGACAATGTTTGTGTTGATTCACAGTCCCTGTTATTCCAAGTGTTTTTTTTATTTGATTTGTTTTTTAATCTAATTTTACTGCTTGCATCAATTACTTGATGTGGAATAGAGTTCCATGTCGTCATGGCTCTATGTAGTACTGTGGAATACAGTTCCATGTAGTCATGGCTCTATGTAGTGCTGTGGAATAGAGTTCCATGTAGTCATGGCTCTATGTAGTACTGTGGAATAGAGTTCCATGTAGTCATGGCTCTATGTAGTACTGTGGAATAGAGTTCCATGTAGTCATGGCTCTATGTAGTACTGTGGAATACAGTTCCATGTAGTCATGGCTCTATTTAGTACTGTGGAATAGAGTTCCATGTAATCATGGCTCTATGTAGTACTGTGGAATAGAGTTCCATGTAGTCATGTCTCTATGTAGTACTGTGGAATAGAGTTCCATGACGTAGTCATGTCTCTATGTAGTACTGTGCGTCCTGTGGCTGGTGGAGGCAGGGATGTAATGTCACATCCCTCTCCCCCTCTCTGGCGCTCATTATTAGGCACACCTGCCACCATTGTTACGATTACCTGTGCCTCATGAGACTCCCCTTCCTGGTTACCTTTACCTTTCACTGCCTTTGGTTCTTTCCACAGGAGTTATTGATTCTGTTCCTGTGTTTCATGTCTGTGCGGTACTCGTGTTTCTTGTTTTGTTCCATGTTCGTTTATTTACTATATTCCCTCCCTGTCCTTGCTTCCTGATTATTGGCGTGCTCGTTACCAGTGGTGGAAAAAGTACCTTAAAAGGAAACGACTCAAGTGAAAGTCACCCAGTAAAATAATACTTAAAGGTCTACAAGTATTTGGTTTTAAATGTACATAAGTATCAAAAGTAAAAGTATATTAATAATTTTAATTGTCTTATAAAACCAGACAGCACAATTTTAGTTTGTTATTTAAATTTACGGATAGCCATGGGCACATTTCATCAGTCAGGAACAATTTACAAATGAAGCACTTGTGTTTAGTGATTCCTCCAGATCAGAGTCAGTAGGGATGACCAGGGATGTTCTCTGTTTAGTGATTCCTCCAGATCAGAGGCAGTAGGGATGACCAGATATGTTCTCTGTTTAGTGATTCCTCCAGATCAGAGGCAGTAGGGATGACCAGGGATGTTCTCTGTTTAGTGAGTCCTCCAGATCAGAGGCAGTAGCGATGACCAGTGATGTTCTCTGTTTAGTGAGTCCTCCAGATCAGAGGCAGTAGGGATGACCAGTGATGTTCTCTGTTTAGTGAGTCCTCCAGATCAGAGGCAGTAGAGATGACAGGATGTTCTCTGTTTAGTGAGTCCTCCAGATCAGAGTCAGTAGGGATGACCAGGGATGTTCTCTGTTTAGTGAGTCCTCCAGATCAGAGGCAGTAGGGATGACCAGGGATGTTCTCTGTTTAGTGAGTCCTCCAGATCAGAGGCAGTAGGGATGACCAGGGATGTTCTCTGTTTAGTAAGTCCTCCAGATCAGAGGCAGTAGAGATGACCAGATATGTTCTCTGTTTAGTGAGTCCTCCAGATCAGAGGCAGTAGGGATGACCAGGGATGTTCTCTGTTTAGTGAGTCCTCCAGATCAGAGGCAGTAGAGATGACCAGATATGCTCTCTGTTTAGTGTGTCCTCCAGATCAGAGGCAGTAGGGATGACCAGTGATGTTCTCTGTTTAGTGAGTCCTCCAGATCAGAGGCAGTAGATATGAGCAGATATGTTCTCTGTTTAGTGTGTCCTCCAGATCAGAGTCAGTAGGGATGACCAGGGATGTTCTCTGTTTAGTGAGTCCTCCAGATCAGAGGCAGTCGGGATGACCAGGGATGTTCTCTGTTTAGTGAGTCCTCCAGATCAGAGGCAGTAGTGATGACCAGGGATGTTCTCTTGATAAGTGTGTGAATTGGACCATTCTCCTGTCCTGCTAAGAATTCGAAATGTAACGAGTACTTTGGGTGTCAGAGAAACTGTATGGAATGTAGTGAAGTAAAAGTAAAAGTTGTTAAAAATATAAATAGTTTAGTAAAGTACAGATAGCCCCCCAAAACTACTTAGGTAGGACTTTAAAGCATCTTTACTGAAGTACTTTACACCACTGCTCAGTACTGTGTGCCTCCCAGAGTCTGTTCTGGACTTGGGGACAATAAGGACAGCACTTGTGGGTGTGCATGGGTGTATGAGCTGTGCGCCAGTACATGTCAATACCTCTCACAAATGCACTGTAATGCTTTCTACTGAGGTACAAGGCTTACCGTAATGGTTTCTACTGAGGTACAAGGCTTACCGTAATGGTTTCTACTGAGGTACAAGGCTTACCGTAATGGTTTCTACTGAGGTACAAGGCTTTACCGTAATGGTTTCTACTGCCTTTCCTAGACAGGTCTGCTCCCAGGCAGCCTTTGAGACAGGTCTGCTCCCAGGCAGCCTTCTAGACAGTTCTGCTCCCAGGCAGCTGTTCCTTAGACAGTTGTGCTCCCAGGCAGCCTTCTAGACAGGTCTGCTCCCAGGCAGCCTTCTAGACAGGTCTGCTCCCAGGCAGCCTTTCCTTAGACAGTTCTGCTCCCAGGCAGCCTTTCCTTAGACAGTTCTGCTCCCAGGCAGCCTTCTAGACAGGTCTGCTCCCAGGCAGCCTTCTAGACAGGTCTGCTCCCAGGCAGCCTTCTAGACAGTTCTGCTCCCAGGCAGCCTTTCCTTAGACAGTTCTGCTCCCAGGCAGCCTTTCCTTAGACAGTTCTGCTCCCAGGCAGCCTTTCCTTAGACAGGTCTGCTCCCAGGCAGCCTTTCCTTAGACAGTTCTGCTCCCAGGCAGCCTTCTAGACAGGTCTGCTCCCAGGCAGCCTTCTAGACAGGTCTGCTCCCAGGCACCTTTCCTTAGACAGTTCTGCTCCCAGGCAGCCTTCTAGACAGGTCTGCTCCCAGGCAGCCTTTCCTTAGACAGTTCTGCTCCCAGGCAGCCTTCTAGACAGGTCTGCTCCCAGGCAGCCTTCTAGACAGTTCTGCTCCCAGGCAGCCTTATAGACAGGTCTGCTCCCAGGCAGCCTTCTAGACAGTTCTGCTCCCAGGCAGCCTTTCCTTAGACAGTTCTGCTCCCAGGCAGCCTTCTAGACAGTTCTGCTCCCAGGCAGCCTTCTAGACAGGTCTGCTCCCAGGCAGCCTTTCCTTAGACAGTTCTGTTCCCTGGCAGCCTTTCCTTAGATAGTTCTGCTCCCAGGCAGCCTTTCCTTAGAGAGTTCTGCTCCCAGGCAGCCTTTCCTTAGACAGTTCTGCTCCCAGGCAGCCTTCTAGACAGGTCTGCTCCCAGGCAGCCTTCTAGACAGTTCTGCTCCCAGGCAGCCTTTCCTTAGAGAGTTCTGCTCCCAGGCAGCCTTTCCTTAGACAGTTCTGATCCCAGGCAGCCTTCTAGACAGGTCTGCTCCCAGGCAGCCTTTGAGACAGGTCTGCTCCCAGCCTGCCTTTCCTTAGACAGGTCTGCTCCCAGGCAGCCTTCTAGACAGGTCTGCTCCCAGGCAGCCTTCTAGACAGTTCTGCTCCCAGGCAGCTGTTCCTTAGACAGTTGTGCTCCCAGGCAGCCTTCTAGACAGGTCTGCTCCCAGGCAGCCTTCTAGACAGGTCTGCTCCCAGGCAGCCTTTCCTTAGACAGTTCTGCTCCCAGGCAGCCTTTCCTTAGACAGTTCTGCTCCCAGGCAGCCTTCTAGACAGGTCTGCTCCCAGGCAGCTGTTCCTTAGACAGTTGTGCTCCCAGGCAGCCTTCTAGACAGGTCTGCTCCCAGGCAGCCTTCTAGACAGGTCTGCTCCCAGGCAGCCTTTCCTTAGACAGTTCTGCTCCCAGGCAGCCTTCTAGACAGGTCTGCTCCCAGGCAGCCTTTCCTTAGACAGTTCTGCTCCCAGGCAGCCTTCTAGACAGGTCTGCTCCCAGGCAGCCTTCTAGACAGTTCTGCTCCCAGGCAGCCTTATAGACAGGTCTGCTCCCAGGCAGCCTTCTAGACAGGTCTTTTCCCAGGCAGCCTTCTAGACAGGTCTGCTCCCAGGCAGCCTTCTAGACAGTTCTGCTCCCAGGCAGCCTTTCCTTAGACAGTTCTGCTCCCAGGCAGCCTTCTAGACAGTTCTGCTCCCAGGCAGCCTTCTAGACAGGTCTGCTCCCAGGCAGCCTTTCCTTAGACAGTTCTGTTCCCTGGCAGCCCTTTCCTTAGATAGTTCTGCTCCCAGGCAGCCTTTCCTTAGAGAGTTCTGCTCCCAGGCAGCCTTTCCTTAGACAGTTCTGCTCCCAGGCAGCCTTCTAGACAGGTCTGCTCCCAGGCAGCCTTCTAGACAGTTCTGCTCCCAGGCAGCCTTTCCTTAGAGTTCTGCTCCCAGGCAGCCTTTCCTTAGACAGTTCTGATCCCAGGCAGCCTTCTAGACAGTTCTGCTCCCAGGCAGCCTTTCCTTAGAGTTCTGCTCCCAGGCAGCCTTTCCTTAGACAGTTCTGATCCCAGGCAGCCTTCTAGACAGGTCTGCTCCCAGGCAGCCTTCTAGACAGGTCTGCTCCCAGGCAACCTTCTAGACAGGTCTGCTCCCAGGCAGCCTTCTAGACAGGTCTGCTCCCAGGCAACCTTTCCTTAGACAGTTCTGCTCCCAGGCAGCCTTCTAGACAGGTCTGCTCCCAGGCAGCTGTTCCTTAGACAGTTGTGCTCCCAGGCAGCCTTCTAGACAGGTCTGCTCCCAGGCAGCCTTCTAGACAGGTCTGCTCCCAGGCAGCCTTTCCTTAGACAGTTCTGTTCCCAGGCAGCCTTTCCTTAGACAGTTCTGTTCCTGGCAGCCTTCTAGACAGGTCTGCTCCCAGCAGCCTTTCATAGACAGGTCTGCTCCCAGGCAACCTTCTAGACAGGTCTGCTCCCAGGCAGCCTTCTAGACAGTTCTGCTCCCAGGCAGCCTTCTAGACAGTTCTGCTCCCAGGCAGCCTTCTAGACAGTTCTGCTCCCAGGCAGCCTTCTAGACAGTTCTGCTCCCAGGCAGCCTTTCCTTAGACAGTTCTGTTCCCAGGCAGCCTTTACTTAGACAGTTCTGTTCCCTGGCAGCCTTCTAGACAGTTCTGCTCCCAGGCAGCCTTCTAGACAGTTCTGCTCCCAGGCATCCTTCTAGACAGTTCTGCTCCCAGGCATCCTTCTAGACAGGTCTGCTCCCAGGCAGCCTTCTAGACAGTTCTGCTCCCAGGCAGCCTTCTAGACAGTTCTGCTCCCAGGCAGCCTTCTAGACAGTTCTGCTCCCAGGCAGCCTTCTAGACAGGTCTGCTCCCAGGCAGCCTTCTAGACAGTTCTGCTCCCAGGCAGCCTTCTAGACAGTTCTGCTCCCAGGCAGCCTTCTAGACAGGTCTGCTCCCAGGCAGCCTTCTAGACAGTTCTGCTCCCAGGCAGCCTTCTGAGACAGTTCTGCTCCCAGGCAGTCTGCTTCTGAGACAGGTCTGCTCCCAGGCAGCCTTCTAGACAGGTCTGCTCCCAGGCAGCCTTCTAGACAGTTCTGCTCCCAGGCATCCTTCTAGACAGTTCTGCTCCCAGGCATCCTTCTAGACAGTTCTGCTCCCAGGCAGCCTTCTAGACAGTTCTGCTCCCAGGCAGCCTTCTAGACAGGTCTGCTCCCAGGCAGCCTTCTAGACAGGTCTGCTCCCAGGCAGCCTTCTAGACAGTTCTGCTCCCAGGCAGCCTTCCTAGACAGTTCTGCTCCCAGGCAGCCTTCTAGACAGTTCTGCTCCCAGGCAGCCTTCTAGACAGGTCTGCTCCCAGGCAGCCTTCTAGACAGGTCTGCTCCCAGGCAGCCTTCTAGACAGTTCTGCTCCCAGGCAGCCTTCTAGACAGTTCTGCTCCCAGGCAGCCTTCTAGACAGTTCTGCTCCCAGGCAGCCTTCTAGACAGGTCTGCTCCCAGGCAGCCAGCCAGGTCTCTCCCAGGACAGGTCTGCTCCCAGGCAGCCTTCTAGACAGTTCTGCTCCCAGGCAGCCTTTCCTTAGACAGGTCTGCTCCCAGGCAGCCTTCTAGACAGGTCTGCTCCCAGGCAGCCTTCTAGACAGGTCTGCTCCCAGGCAGCCTTCTAGACAGGTTCTGCTCCCAGGCAGCCTTCTAGACAGTTCTGCTCCCAGGCAGCCTTCTCTAGACAGGTTCTGCTCCCAGGCAGCCTTCTAGACAGTTCTGCTCCCAGGCAGCCAGACCTTTCCTTAGACAGGTCTGCTCCCAGGCAGCCTTTCTTAGACAGGTCTGCTCCCAGGCAGCCTTTCTAGACAGGTCTGCTCCCAGGCAGCCTTCTAGACAGTTCTGTTCCCAGGCAGCCTTCTAGACAGTTCTGTTCCCAGGCAGCCTTCTAGACAGTTCTGTTCAGCCTTCTAGACAGGCAGCCTTTCATAGACAGGTCTGCTCCCAGGCGAGCCTTCTAGACAGGTCTGCTCCCTGGCAGCCTTTCTCCCAGCAGCCTTTCATAGACAGTTCTGCTCCCAGGCAGCCTTCTAGACAGTTCTGCTCCC
>NC_088230.1:42226995-42272074 GCF_036934945.1 Oncorhynchus masou masou | reverse complement strand
TGTTGTAGACCCTAACCAGACCTCTTCTGTTACTACTGTTGTAGACCCTAACCAGACCTCTTCTGTTACTACTGTTGTAGACCCTAACCAGACCTCTTCTGTTACTGTTGTAGACCCTAACCAGACCTCTTCTGTTACTACTGTTGTAGACCCTAACCAGACCTCTTCTGTTACTACTGTTGTAGAACATAACCAGACCTCTTCTGTTACTACTGTTGTAGACCCTAACCAGACCTCTTCTGTTTCTACTGTTGTAGACCCTAACCGGACCTCTTCTGTTACTACTGTTGTAGAACATAACCAGACCTCTTCTGCTACTACTGTTGTAGACCCTAACCGGACCTCTTCTGTTACTACTGTTGTAGAACATAACCAGACCTCTTCTGCTACTACTGTTGTAGACCCTAACCAGCCCTCTTCTGTTACTGTTGTAGACCCTAACCAGACCTCTTCTGTTACTACTGTTGTAAACCCTAACCAGACCTCTTCTGTTACTACTGTTGTAGACCCTAACCAGACCTCTTCTGTTACTACTGTTGTAGACCCTAACCAGACCTCTTCTGTTGCAACTGTTGCAAACCCTAACCAGAACTCTTCTGTTACTACTGTTGTAGACCCTTACCATACCTTTTCTGTTACTGTTGTAGACCCTAACCAGACCTCTTATGTTATTACTGTTGTAAACCCTAACCAGACCTCTTCTGTTACTGTTGTAGACCCTATCAAGACCTCTTCTGTTACTACTGTTGTAGAACCTAACCAGACCTCTTCTGTTACTACTGTTGTAGACCCTATCAAGACCTCTTCTGTTACTACTGTTGTAGACCCTAACCAGACCTCTTCTGTTACTGTTGTAGACCCTAACCAGACCTCTTCTGTTACTACTGTTGTAGACCCTAACCAGACCTCTTCTGTTACTACTGTTGTAGACCCTAACCAGACCTCTTCTGTTACTACTGTTGTAGACCCTAACCAGACCTCTTCTGTTACTACTGTTGTAGACCCTAACCAGACCTCTTCTGTTACTGTTGTAGACCCTAACCAGACCTCTTCTGTTACTGTTGTAGACCCTAAACAGACCTCTTCTGTTACTACTGTTGTAGACCCTAAACAGACCTCTTCTGTTACTACTGTTGTAGACCCTAAACAGACCTCTTATGTTACTACTGTTGTAGACCCTAACCAGACCTCTTCTGTTACTGTTGTAGACCCTAACCAGACCTCTTCTGTTACTGTTGTAGACCCTAAACAGACCTCTTCTGTTACTACTGTTGTAGACCCTAAACAGACCTCTTCTGTTACTACTGTTGTAGACCCTAACCAGACCTCTTCTCTTACTACTGTTGTAGACCCTAACCAGACCCCTTCTGTTACTACTGTTGTAGACCCTAACCAGACCTCTTCTGTTACTGTTGTAGACCCTAACCAGACCTCTTCTGTTACTACAGTTGTAGACCCTTACCATACCTTTTCTGTTACTGTTGTAGACCCTAACCAGACCTCTTCTGTTACTACTGTTGTAGACCCTAACCAGACCTCTTCTGTTACTACTGTTGTAGACCCTAACCAGACCTCTTCTGTTACTACTGTTGTAGACCCTAACCAGACCTCTTCTGTTACTACTGTTGTAGACCCTAACCAGACCTCTTCTGTTACTGTTGTAGACCCTAAACAGACCTCTTCTGTTACTACTGTTGTAGACCCTAACCAGACCTCTTCTGTTACCACTGTTGTAGACCCTAACCAGACCTCTTCTGTTACTGCTGTCGGTGGCTATTGACTTCCTGTTTTCTGTTATTCACAACACTGTCTAAATATGGTGGCTGTTGACTTCCTGTATTCTAGGATTTACAACACTGTGTAAATATGGTGGCTGTTGACTTCCTGTATTCTAGGATTTACAACACTGTGTAAATATGGTGGATGTTGACTTCCTGTATTCTAGGATTTACAACACTGTGTAAATATGGTGGATGTTGACTTCCTGTATTCTAGGATTCACCTCACTATATAAAAATGGTGGCTGTTGACTTCCCGTCTTCTATGAATTACCATAGTGCAAGAGCTGTCATTATAGTTCTTGGTTCGAATCCAGGCTGTATAACATCCGGCTGTGATTGGGAGTCCCATAAGGCAGCACATAATTGGCCCAGCGTCATCAGGATTTGGCTGGTGTAGACTGTCTTTGTAAATAAGAATTTGTTCTTAACTGACTTGCCTAGTTAAATAAAAAATATAAACATGGTGGCGGTCTGACTGACAACCAAACACATGGTAAAGCAGAGGTTAGAGTTTATTAAACCCTCTGGTACAGTGCTGTTTCCATCAGAGACCAGTTAAACCCTCTGGTTCAGTGCTGTTTCCATCAGAGACCAGCTAAACCCTCTGGTACAGAGCTGTTTCCATCAGAGACCAGCTAAACCCTCTTGTTCAGGGCTGTTTCCATCAGAGACCAGCTAAACCCTCTTGTTCAGGGCTGTTTCCATCAGAGACCAGCTAAACCCTCTGTTCAGGGCTGTTAAACCCTCTGGCTGCTGCAGGTGATCAGTTATGTTCTTATGGGCTTTACCTGGACTGAGATCTGTTTGTTTCATTGAAACTGAAATGGCAGCTGGACCCAAAAGTCCCTTTCAACCAGTCTAGGTCTGTTTTTAGGGATACTTCGGGATTTACGAATCGATCTGCACACACCATGAAGCCATTATACACGACCAACATTTCCCAGAGGAAGTTAAGAGAATCGCCATTTGATAGTGGGCCCATTATCTGATGCTCAACTTCTTGTAATTTCGGCCAAAAATTGCAACACAGTGTTTCCAGGCATTTTCAGCTGTGAGCTCCTCTCAGCAGTGTGAATGTAGCATAGTCAGTTTATCTCCGCATCTCAGAAGATGGCGTTCCTTTCTTCGGGAAAAGAGTTTGTTTTCTCCCAGAGAGAAGAAAAACTACAGTATGAGCATCTCTGACCAGACTGGTCCTTCTGCCCTCCTGCAATACCTCCCACCGCCTCCAGCTTGAGCCCCCTCGCTGCTTCCTCAACCAACGACCTGGCTGTCTACTATTCAGTGCATTTCAAATCTCTGATCCCAGGCTAGAGTTTAGCTTTGCTCACGAAATGTTGCTCCATGTTTACCCCCAGGAGAAGAGAGCTGTGGTTAGCCGTCATTCCACGTTGATATATAATATAAAAAATGTAGCCATAAGGTCTAGTCTGAATTATCTTAAATGTTTTTATTTTACATATTTCTGGGAGGCTGTTCTGGATAATAATTAGCCATACCATATGGGCATTTTATCAAGGATTCGTATTCATTTTCATGAATGTAATGGTTAGCTGTGAAATAATTGTGATTGTAACTTAACTTCTTTATTAAAGCTCAATTAAAGCATACATGTTGTGCTTCCTGCACTCTCACAAGTGGAACTAACTTCCTGTTTTTTCAGTGCCTGAAGTAAATGCATTATCAACAGACGATGGGCGACAGGTTAAACATCTGTCGATGTGCCCTTTGAGCAAGGTACCTATTATTGTTAATGTAAGTCACTCTGCAAAAGACTTAATGCTAAATACTAAATGACTTAAATGTAACAACCGTACGACCTCTGCTGTTAAAGCGGAAATATCAACAACATTACATTATTTTACTATGGCTGTTTGCTGAACAACATGTTGTCTTGTGTCATAAACCTTCTTTCAGAATCATTTTAAATTGTATCTATCCTCTGCAAAGACAAGGTTGCAGATATGCTGCTGGTAGTGGCTCGCAAGTATAGTAGTGATTAGCCTACAGTATATTTATATGATATATTTATATGATATAGATAGCTACGATAGCTAGCTAACGTTAGTTTAATACAGGTGTGCCTTGAAATGTTAAAACTTTTTTAAATAGCTGCTGGAAAGTAATTTATTGGCATATAACCGAGCCCCGTAACATACTTGTGTTTTTGCCTGGACACTAGTTAACCTTAGTTCATTCAGTTTTGGCGCCTTCTTTAAATTCTCAAAGTTGAGCACCTATACATCATAAACAAGTTCCCTGGCCCTAAACAAGTTAAGCTCTACATCATAAACAAGTTCCCTAAGTTAGCTCTACATCATAAACAGTTCCCTAAGTTCCTGGTCCTAAGTTAGCTCTACATCATAAACAAGTTCCTGGCACCAAGTTAGCTCTACATCATATACAAGTTCCTGGCCCTAAGTTAGCTCTGTTAGCATCATAAATAAGTTCCCTGGCCCTAAGTTAGCTCTACATCTCACAAAATAGAGTTCCCTGGCCCTAAGATAGCTCTACATCAAAACAAGTTCCTGGCCTAAGATAGCTCTACATCATAAACAAGTTCCCTGGCCCTAAGTTAGCCCTCTAAGTTAGCACCACATCATAAACAAGTTCCCTGGCCCTAAGTTAGCTCTAACTCACAAATAAGTTCCCTGGCCCTAAGTTAGCTCTACATCATAAAACAGGTTCCCTGGCCCTAAGTTAGCTCTACATCATAAACAAGTTCCCTGGCCCTAAGTTAGCTCTACATCATAAGAACAAGTTTTACCTGGCCCTAAGTTAGCTCTCATCATAAACAAGTTCCCCCCTAAGTTAGCTCTACATCATAAACAAGTTCCCTGGCCCTAAGTTAGCTCTACATCATAAACAAGTTCCCTGGCCCTAAGATAGCTCTACATCATAAACAAGTTCCCCTGGCCCCAAGTTAAGTTAGCTCTACATCATAAACAAGTTCCCTGGCCCTAAGTTAGCTCCACATCATAATTAAGTTCCCTGGCCCTAAGTTAGCTCTACATCATAAACAAGTTCCCTGGCTAAGTTAGCTCTACATCATAAACAAGTTCCCCCTAAGTTAGCTCTACATCATAAACAAGTTCCTGGCCCTAAGTTAGCTCTACATCATAAACAAGTTCCCTGGCCCCAAGTTAGCTCTACATCATAAACAAGTTCTCTGGCCCTAAGTTAGCTCTACATCATAAACAAGTTCCCTGGCCCCAAGTTAGCTCTACATCATAAACAAGTTCCCTGGCCCTAAGTTAGCTCTACATCATAAATAAGTTCCCTGGCCCTAAGTTAGCTCTACATCATAAACAAGTTCCCTGGCCCTAAGTTAGCTCTACATCATAAACAAGTTCCCTGGCCCTAAGTTAGCTCTACATCATAAACAAGTTCCCTGGCCCTAGGTTAGCTCTTGGCTCTACATCATAAAAAACAAGTTCCCTGGCCCTAAGTTAGCTCTACATCATAAACAAGTTCCCTGGCCCTAAGTTAGCACTACATCATAAACAAGTTCCCTGGCCCTAAGTTAGCACTACATCATAAACAAGTTCCCTGGCCCTAAGTTAGCTATACATCATAAACAAGTTCCCTGGCCCCAAGTTAGCTCTACATCATAAACAAGTTCCCTGGCCCTAAGTTAGCTCTACATCATAAACAAGTTCCTTGGCCCTAAGTTAGCTTCCCTGACATCATAAACAAGTTCCCTGGCCCTAAGTTGGCTCTGCATCATGCTCTACATCATAAACAAGTTCCCTGGCCCTAAGTTAGCTCTACATCATAAACAAGTTCCCTGGCCCTAAGTTAGCTCTACATCATAAACAAGTTCCTGGCCCTAAGTTAGCTCTACATCATAAACAAGTTCCCTGGCCCTAAGTTAGCACTACATCATAAACAAGTTCCCTGGCCCTAAGTTAGCACTGCATCATAAACAAGTTCCCTGGCCCTAAGTTAGCTCTACATCATAAACACGTTCCCTGGCCCGAAATAGATCTGCTGAATATCACGTTTGTTGCTGCGGTTGTGTTAGCTACGTTAACTGCTAACGTTACAGTAATGTTTTCTTTGTATTTTTTGTAGTTGCCTAAAATTTCGTAAGGTTTTGAAAAACTCATGTACGGTGTTATAACTCTCCTCCCCTTGGAACGAGCACAACCAAACCAAAACACATCTCCAGAACGGCAAAAGGTACAGTCAAAATACGCACTTGGTAAACACAAAACACAAACGTATTGACTGCCCACCCTTGAAAGACTTTCAGCTACCACATTGTCTTTACCACAGGCATATCTGATTTCAAGGGGAACTTCTTGTAATATGAATAATAACTTTCGTCTTGTGATTTTCCTTGGTAGAATAGCCTCAGGGGGAAAGCGAGTGACACATGATGGTGAATAGAAACTCATTAACATTCTTTGCTTTGGGCAATGAACCAACACAATTCACCAGAACCCTGCTGGGCTGCGAAGGTACCATTGGTAAGACTTAGTTCGGTTTACCATCCAAGGGCAAACGCAAGAGAATTTACAGTAAGAAACGGCATCCTGTTTGTCAGGATTGACCCCAAGATGGCCTGGCATAGTACCACGTGAGCCATCTTCATTAAGTCTTGTCGAGCTTAATTGGAAAAACAATTTGAGACACACTGGGCCAATAGTCCTGCCCAAAAGAGGCACGAATGCCACCTCCTCATTAGAACATTCAGGGTTGTTTCCATCAGAGACCAGTTAAACCCTCTGGTTCAGGGGCTGTTTCCTCTGGTTCCAATCAAGGTAACCCACATGACCTTTCATGAAACTTATCCTCTGGACCTATCTCAGCAAAAAGAGGGGGGAGAGGGAAACGTCATTACTCTGTTCCGCAGTCAGCTGCATCTGAGACATCGAAGTGTCAACTGTAGGGACCCTTTCTTCTTTCAGCGGTCTGACAAACTCGCCACCTTTGGGGGTTTTCAAAGGTCAACTCAGAAGTTTCCCGAAATCAGGATCACCTACAAATCAGGATCACCTACATCCACCTCAACACTAGACTTGCTCCTTCAACATTCTTAGACATAGCATGTGTAACGGCACATGCTGGGAACACTTTCTAGGTTACTTCTCTGATATCCCATCAGGTTCCTCTACTCTGGGTTTCTTACAAACGACAGGGTTTGGCACAACCTTCCTCCGGCCAAACCGTTTCTAAAATGAATGAGACCCTTCGCCGGTAGAGTAGGCCTCACTTCAACAACAATGGAACCAGAAATAAGATCAGACTCGAGTTCCACATTATACAAAGGAACTTCCATGCAACCAATCTCCACACCTTGTACTAACACACCAGTTGCTGATGTGTCAGATACAGGCAAAACACCTTCCAAAAGGAGCGACTGAGCTTCCCCAGAGTCTCGCAGTATCTTCACTGTCTTCTTAATGCTAATTTCATGTTTTTTGTGATCATTCTAATAATTTTGTTTATCGTTACAGATGGAGCCCTCAGTTTCTAAGAGCTATGATACATATTGCCTGAACTGACCCGAGGAAAGGCTTCTCTATGCAAGCTTCAAACACCCTACCCAAATGACTACGGTTGGTCGCCACCTTCTGTTTGCAAATTAAGGCTGCTCAACAATGAGTTCCACCACGTAAGGTCTCCCATACTGGTAGCATGTAAAGGTTAATCTGGCGCTTGCATGTCCTTGGCTAGCACTCGGTTTTACATAAAACTTTCACTCAAGTGCCTTTTTCATGGTTGGTCCTATAGTTCATCGGTGGTCCTACAGTTCATGGGTGGTCCTATAGTTCATGGGTGGTCCTATAGTTCATGGTTGGTACTATAGTTCATGGGTCATCCTATAGGTCATGGGTGGTCCTATAGTTCATGGGTCATCCTATAGTTCATGGGTGGTCCTATAGTTCATGGGTGGTCCTACAGTTCATGGGTGGTACTATAGTTCATGGGTCATCCTATAGTTCATGGGTGGTCCTATAGTTCATGGGTGGTCCTATAGTTCATGGGTGGTCCTATAGTTCATGGGTCATCCTATAGTTCATGGGTGGTCCTATAG
This sequence comes from Oncorhynchus masou masou, assembly GCF_036934945.1. NCBI lineage: Eukaryota > Metazoa > Chordata > Actinopteri > Salmoniformes > Salmonidae > Oncorhynchus > Oncorhynchus masou. The sequence goes on along the minus strand of NC_088230.1, from coordinate 42,264,250 downwards.
TTCATGGGTGGTCCCTACAGTTCATGGTTGGTCCTATAGTTCATGGGTGGTCCTATAGTTCATGGGTGGTCCTATAGTTCATGGGTGGTCCTACAGTTCGTGGTTGGTCCTATAGTTCATGGTTGGTCCTATAGTTCATGGGTGGTCCTATAGTTCATGGGTGGTCCAACAGTTCATGGGTCATCCTATAGTTCATGGGTGGTCCTATAGTTCATGGGTCATCCTATAGTTCATGGGTGGTCCTATAGTTCATGGGTGGTCCTACAGTTCATGGGTGGTCCTATAGTTCATTGGTGGTCCTATAGTTCATGGGTGGTCCTATAGTTCATGGGTGGTCCTATAGTTCATCGGTGGTCCTATAGTTCATGGGTGGTCCTATAGTTCATGGGTGGTCCTATAGTTCATGGTTGGTCCTACAGTTCATGGGTGGTCCTATAGTTCATGGGTGGTCCTATAGTTCATGTTTGGTCCTAAAGTTCATAGTTGGTCCTACAGTTCATGGGTGGTCCTATAGTTCATGGTTGGTCCTATAGTTCATGGATGTCCTATAGGTCATGGTTGGTCCTATAGTTCATGGTTGATCTATAGTTCATGGGTGGTCCTATAGTTCATTTGTGGTCCTATAGTTCATGGGTGGTCCTATAGTTCATGGGTGGTCCTATAGTTCATGGTTGGTCCTATAGTTCATGGGTGGTCCTATAGTTCATGGTTGGTCCTATAGTTCATGGTTGGTCCTATAGGTCATGGGTTGTCCTATAGTTCATGGGTGGTCCTATAGTTCATGGGTGGTCCTACAGTTCATGGTTGGTCCTATAGTTCATGGGGGGTCCTACAGTTCATGGTTGGTCCTATAGTTCATGGGTGGTCCTATAGTTCATGGGTGGTCCTATAGTTCATGGGTGGTCCTACAGTTCGTGGTTGGTCCTATAGTTCATGTTTGGTCCTATAGTTCATGGGTGGTCCTATAGTTCATGGGTGGTCCTATAGTTCATGGGTGGTCCTACAGTTCATGGTTGGTCCTATAGTTCATGGGTGGTCCTACAGTTCATGGGTGGTCCTATAGTTCATGGGTCATCCTATAGTTCATGGGTGGTCCTATAGTTCATGGGTGGTCCTACAGTTCATGGTTGGTCCTACAGTTCATGGGTGGTCCTATAGTTCATGGGTGTTCCTATAGTTCATGGGTGGTCCTATAGTTCATGGGTGGTCCTATAGTTCATGGTTGGCCCTACAGTTCATGGGTGGTCCTACAGTTCATGGTTGGTCCTATAGTTCATGGGTGGTCCTATAGTGCATGGTTGGTCCTATAGTTCATGGGTGGTCCTACAGTTCGTGGTTGGTCCTATAGTTCATGGTTGGTCCTATAGTTCATGGGTGGTCCTATAGTTCATGGGTGGTCCAACAGTTCATGGGTCATCCTATAGTTCATGGGTGGTCCTATAGTTCATGGGTCATCCTATAGTTCATGGGTGGTCCTATAGTTCATGGGTGGTCCTACAGTTCATGGGTGGTACTATAGTTCATGGGTCATCCTATAGTTCATGGGTAGTCCTATAGTTCATGGGTGGTCCTATAGTTCATGGGTGGTCCTACAGTTCATGGGTGGTCCTATAGTTCATGGGTGGTCCTATAGTTCATGGGTGGTCCTATAGTTCATGGGTGGTCCTATAGTTCATGGGTGGTCCTATAGTTCATGGTTGGTCCTACAGTTCATGGGTGGTCCTATAGTTCATGGGTGGTCCTATAGTTCATGGTTGGTCCTATAGTTCATGGATGTCTTATAGTTCATGGTTGGTCCTATAGTTCATGGTTGATCCTATAGTTCATGGGTGGTCCTATAGATCATTTGTGGTCCTATAGTTCATGGGTGGTCCTATAGTTCATGGGTGGTCCTATAGTTCATGGTTGGTCCTATAGTTCATGGTTGGTCCTATAGGTCATGGGTGGTCCTATAGTTCATGGGTGGTCCTATAGTTCATGGGTGGTCCTATAGTTCATGGGTGGTCCTACAGTTCATGGTTGGTCCTATAGTTCATGGGTGGTCCTACAGTTCATGGTTGGTCCTATAGTTCATGGGTGGTCCTATAGTTCATGGGTGGTCCTATAGTTCATGGGTGGTCCTACAGTTCGTGGTTGGTCCTATAGTTCATGTTTGGTCCTATAGTTCATGGGTGGTCCTATAGTTCATGGTTGGTCCTATAGTTCATGGGTGGTCCTATAGTTCATGGGTGGTCCTATAGTTTATGGATGGTCCTATAGTTCATGGGTGGTCCTACAGTTCATGGGTGGTACTATAGTTCATGGGTCATCCTGTAGTTCATGGGTGGTCCTATAGTTCATGGGTCATCCTATAGTTCATGGTTGGTCCTATAGTTCATGAGTGGTCCTAAAGTTCACGGTTGGTCCTACAGTTCATGGGTGGTCCTATAGTTCATGGGTGTTCCTATAGTTCATTGGTGGTCCTATAGTTCATGGGTGGTCCTATAGTTGATTGTTGGCCCTACAGTTCATGGGTGGTCCTATAGTTCATGGTTGGTCCTATAGTTCATGGGTGGTCCTATGGTTCATGGGTGGTCCTATAGTTTATGGTTGGTCCTATAGTTCATGGGTGGTCCTACAGTTCATGGTTGGTCCAATAGTTCATGGGTGGTCCTATAGTTAATGGATGGTCCTATAGTTCATGGGTGGTCCTACAGTTCGTGGTTGGTCCTATAGTTCATGGTTGGTCCTATAGTTCATGGGTGGTCCTATAGTTCATGGGTGGTCCAACAGTTCATGGGTCATCCTATAGTTCATGGGTGGTCCTATAGTTCATGGGTCATCCTATAGTTCATGGGTGGTCCTATAGTTCATGGGTGGTCCTACAGTTCATGGGTGGTACTATAGTTCATGGGTCATCCTATAGTTCATGGGTAGTCCTATAGTTCATGGGTCATCCTATAGTTCATGGGTTTTCCTATAGTTCATGGGTGGTCCTACAGTTCATGGGTGGTCCTATAGTTCATGGGTGGTCCTATAGTTCATGGGTGGTCCTATAGTTCATCGGTGGTCCTATAGTTCATGGGTGGTCCTATAGTTCATGGGTGGTCCTATAGTTCATCGGTGGTCCTATAGTTCATGGTTGGTCCTAAAGTTCATGGTTGGTCCTACAGTTCATGGGTGGTCCCATAGTTCATGGTTGGTCCTAAAGTTCATGGGTGGTCCTATAGTTCATGGTTGGTCCTATAGTTCATGGGTGGTCCTACAGTTCATGGTTGGTCCAATAGTTCATGGGTGGTCCTATAGTTAATGGATGGTCCTATAGTTCATGGGTGGTCCTACAGTTCGTGGTTGGTCCTATAGTTCATGGTTGGTCCTATAGTTCATGGGTGGTCCTATAGTTCATGGGTGGTCCAACAGTTCATGGGTCATCCTATAGTTCATGGGTGGTCCTATAGTTCATGGGTCATCCTATAGTTCATGGGTGGTCCTATAGTTCATGGGTGGTCCTACAGTTCATGGGTGGTACTATAGTTCATGGGTCATCCTATAGTTCATGGGTAGTCCAATAGTTCATGGGTCATCCTATAGTTCATGGGTTTTCCTATAGTTCATGGGTGGTCCTACAGTTCATGGGTGGTCCTATAGTTCATGGGTGGTCCTATAGTTCATGGGTGGTCCTATAGTTCATCGGTGGTCCTATAGTTCATGGGTGGTCCTATAGTTCATGGGTGGTCCTATAGTTCATGGGTGGTCCTATAGTTCATGGGTGGTCCTACAGTTCATGGGTGGTCCTATAGTTCATGGGTGGTCCTATAGTTCATGGTTGGTCCTAAAGTTCATGGTTGGTCCTACAGTTCATGGGTGGTCCCATAGTTCATGGTTGGTCCTAAAGTTCATGGGTGGTCCTATAGTTCATGGTTGGTCCTATAGTTCATGGTTGATCCTATAGTTCATGGGTGGTCCTATAGTTCATTTGTGGTCCTATAGTTACATTTCATGGGTGGTCCTATAGTTCATGGGTGGTCCTATAGTTCATGGTTGGTCCTATAGTTCATGGTTGGTCCTATAGGTCATGGGTGGTCCTATAGTTCATGGGTGGTCCTATAGTTCATGGTTGGTCCTAAAGTTCATGGTTGGTCCTACAGTTCATGGGTGGTCCTATAGTTCATGGTTGGTCCTAAAGTTCATGGGTGGTCCTATAGTTCATGGTTGGTCCTATAGTTCATGGTTGATCCTATAGTTCATGGGTGGTCCTATAGTTCATTTGTGGTCCTATAGTTACATTTCATGGGTGGTCCTATAGTTCATGGGTGGTCCTATAGTTCATGGTTGGTCCTATAGTTCATGGTTGGTCCTATAGGTCATGGGTGGTCCTATAGTTCATGGGTGGTCCTATTGTTCATGGGTGGTCCTACAGTTCATGGTTGGTCCTATAGTTCATGGGTGGTCCTACAGTTCATGGTTGGTCCTATAGTTCATGGGTGGTCCTATAGTTCATGGGTGGTCCTACAGTTCGTGGTTGGTCCTATAGTTCATGGTTGGTCCTATAGTTCATGGGTGGTCCTATAGTTCATGGTTGTTCCTATAGTTCATGGGTGGTCCTATAGTTCATGGGTGGTCCTATAGTTTATGGTTGGTCCTATAGTTCATGGGTGGTCCTACAGTTCATGGTTGGTCCTATAGTTCATGGGTGGTCCTATAGTTCATGGGTGGTCCTATAGTTCATGGGTGGTCCTACAGTTCGTGTTATGGTCCTATAGTTCATGGTTGGTCCTATAGTTCATGGGTGGTCCTATAGTTCATGGGTGGTCCAAAAGTTCATGGGTCATCCTATAGTTCATGGGTGGTCCTATAGTTCATGTGTCATCCTATAGTTCATGGGTGGTCCTATAGTTCATGGGTGGTCCTACAGTTCATGGGTGGTACTATAGTTCATGGGTCATCCTATAGTTCATGGGTAGTCCTATAGTTCATGGGTCATCCTATAGTTCATGGATGGTCCTATAGTTCATGGGTGGTCCTACAGTTCATGGGTGGTCCTATAGTTCATGGTTGGTCCTACAGTTCATGGGTGGTCCTATAGTTCATGGTTGGTCCTACAGTTCATGAGTGGTCCTATAGTTCATGGGTGGTCCTATAGTTCATGGTTGGTCCTAAAGTTCATGGTTGGTCCTACAGTTCATGGGTGGTCCTTTAGTTCATGGTTGGTCCTATAGTTCATGGGTGGTCCTATAGTTCATGGTTGGTCCTATAGTTCATGGTTGATCCTATAGTTCATGGGTGGTCCTATAGTTCATTTGTGGTCCTATAGTTCATGGGTGGTCCTATAGTTCATGTGTGGTCCTATAGTTCATGGGTCATCCTATAGTTCATGGGTGGTCCTATAGTTCATGGGTGGTCCTACAGTTCATGGGTGGTACTATAGTTCATGGGTCATCCTATAGTTCATGGGTAGTCCTATAGTTCATGGGTCATCCTATAGTTCATGGGTGGTCCTATAGTTCATGGGTGGTCCTACAGTTCATGGGTGGTCCTATAGTTCATGGGTGGTCCTATAGTTCATGGGTGGTCCTATAGTTCATGGGTGGTCCTATAGTTCATCGGTGGTCCTATAGTTCATGGGTGGTCCTATAGTTCATGGGTGGTCCTATAGTTCATGGTTGGTCCTACAGTTCATGGGTGGTCCTATAGTTCATGGGTGGTCCTATAGTTCATGGTTGGTCCTAAAGTTCATGGTTGGTCCTACAGTTCATGGGTGGTCCTATAGTTCATGGTTGGTCCTATAGTTCATGGGTGGTCCTATAGTTCATGGGTGGTCCTATAGTTCATGGTTGGTCCTAAAGTTCACGTTTGGTCCTACAGTTCATGGGTGGTCCTATAGTTCATGGTTGGTCCTATAGTTATTATTATTATTATTATTATAGTTCATGGGTGGTCCTATAGTTCATGGTTGGTCCTATAGTTCATGGTTGATCCTATAGTTCATGGGTGGTCCTATAGTTCATGGGTGGTCCTACAGTTCATGGGTGGTCCTATAGTTCATGGTTGGTCCTATAGTTCATGGGTGGTCCTACAGTTCATGGGTGGTCCTATAGTTCATGGGTGGTCCTATAGTTCATGGGTGGTCCTATAGTTCATGGGTGGTCCTATAGTTCATCGGTGGTCCTATAGTTCATGGGTGGTCCTATAGTTCATGGGTGGTCCTATAGTTCATGGTTGGTCCTACAGTTCATGGGTGGTCCTATAGTTCATGGGTGGTCCTATAGTTCATGGTTGGTCCTAAAGTTCATGGTTGGTCCTACAGTTCATGGGTGGTCCTATAGTTCATGGTTGGTTCTATAGTTCATGGGTGGTCCTATAGTTCATGGGTGGTCCTATAGTTCATGGGTGGTCCTATAGTTCATGGGTGGTCCTATAGTTCATCGGTGGTCCTATAGTTCATGGGTGGTCCTATAGTTCATGGGTGGTCCTATAGTTCATGGTTGGTCCTACAGTTCATGGGTGGTCCTATAGTTCATGGGTGGTCCTATAGTTCATGGTTGGTCCTAAAGTTCATGGTTGGTCCTACAGTTCATGGGTGGTCCTATAGTTCATGGTTGGTCCTATAGTTCATGGGTGGTCCTATAGTTCATGGGTGGTCCTATAGTTCATGGTTGGTCCTAAAGTTCACGTTTGGTCCTACAGTTCATGGGTGGTCCTATAGTTCATGGTTGGTCCTATAGTTCATGGGTGGTCCTATAGTTCATGGTTGGTCCTATAGTTCATGGTTGATCCTATAGTTCATGGGTGGTCCTATAGTTCATGGGTGGTCCTACAGTTCATGGGTGGTCCTATAGTTCATGGTTGGTCCTATAGTTCATGGGTGGTCCTATAGTTCATTTGTGGTCCTATAGTTCATGGGTGGTCCTATAGTTCATGGGTGGTCCTATAGTTCATGGGTGGTCCTATAGTTCATGGGTGGTCCTATAGTTCATTTGTGGTCCTATAGTTCATGGGTGGTCCTATAGTTCATGGGTGGTCCTATAGTTCATGGTTGGTCCTATAGTTCATGGGTGGTCCTATAGTTCATGGTTGGTCCTATAGTTCATGTTTGGTCCTATAGGTCATGGGTGGTCCTATAGTTCATGGGTGGTCCTATAGTTCATGGTTGGTCCTATAGTTCATGGGCGGTCCTATAGTTCATGGGTGGTCCTATAGTTCATGGTTGGTCCTATAGTTCATGGTTGGTCCTATAGTTCATGGGTGGTCCTATAGGTCATGGGTGGTCCTATAGTTCATGGGTGGTCCTATAGTTCATGGTTGGTCCTATAGTTCATGGGTGGTCCTATAGGTCATGGGTGGTCCTATAGTTCATGGTTGGTCCTATAGTTCATGGTTGGTCCTATAGGTCATGGGTGGTCCTATAGTTCATGGTTGGTCCTATAGGTCATGGGTGGTCCTATAGTTCATGGTTGGTCCTATAGTTCATGGGTGGTCCTATAGTTCATGGTTGGTCCTATAGTTCATGGTTGATCCTATAGTTCATGGGTGGTCCTATAGTTCATGGGTGGTCCTACAGTTCATGGGTGGTCCTATAGTTCATGGTTGGTCCTATAGTTCATGGGTGGTCCTATAGTTCATTTGTGGTCCTATAGTTCATGGGTGGTCCTATAGTTCATGGGTGGTCCTATAGTTCATGGTTGGTCCTATAGTTCATGGGTGGTCCTATAGTTCATTTGTGGTCCTATAGTTCATGGGTGGTCCTATAGTTCATGGGTGGTCCTATAGTTCATGGTTGGTCCCATAGTTCATGGTTGGTCCTATAGTTCATGTTTGGTCCTATAGGTCATGGGTGGTCCTATAGTTCCTGGGTGGTCCTATAGTTCATGGTTGGTCCTATAGTTCATGGGCGGTCCTATAGTTCATGGGTGGTCCTATAGTTCATGGGTGGTCCTATAGGTCATGGGTGGTCCTATAGTTCATGGGTGGTCCTATAGTTCATGGTTGGTCCTATAGTTCATGGTTGGTCCTATAGTTCATGGGTGGTCCTATAGTTCATGGTTGGTCCTATAGTTCATGGTTGATCCTATAGTTCATGGGTGGTCCTATAGTTCATGGGTGGTCCTATAGTTCATGGTTGGTCCTATAGTTCATGGGTGGTCCTATAGTTCATTTTTAGTCCTATAGTTCATGGGTGGTCCTATAGTTCATGGGTGGTCCTATAGTTCATGGGTGGTCCTATAGTTCATGGGTGGTCCTATAGTTCATGGGTGGTCCTATAGTTCATGGTTGGTCCTATAGTTCATGGGTGGTCCTATAGTTCATTTTTAGTCCTATAGTTCATGGGTGGTCCTATAGTTCATGGGTGGTCCTATAGTTCATGGGTGGTCCTATAGTTCATGGGTGGTCCTATAGTTCATGGGTGGTCCTATAGTTCATGGTTGGTCCTATAGTTCATGGGTGGTCCTATAGTTCATGGTTGGTCCTATAGTTCATGGTTGGTCCTATAGGTCATGGGTGGTCCTATAGTTCATGGTTGGTCCTATAGTTCATGGGTGGTCCTATAGTTCATGGGTGGTCCTATAGGTCATGGGTGGTCCTATAGTTCATGGTTGGTCCTATAGTTCATGGTTGGTCCTATAGTTCATGGGTGGTCCTATAGTTCATGGTTGGTCCTATAGTTCATGGGTGGTCCTATAGGTCATGGGTGGTCCTATAGTTCATGGTTGGTCCTACAGGTCATGGGTGGTCCTATAGTTCTATGGTTATGTTGCAACAGTGCTCGATTCTCTAAAGTTCTCATTATGTGTTAGACAGTTGGACCACTGAATACAGGTTTTTACTACTGATGCTTTCCATCCGTGCCCTCTGTGGGGATTTTCAGGCCCAGCAGTCTGCAGGTCATTGGCCTTACATTATGGCTAAATGGTAACTCTGTAGTGGACATTGACTCATAGGTCTAGTGAAGGAACACTGGACGAGTCAACAGGTCTCGTTGTTTTGTCTCATGCCATCTTTGCCGTTCCTATTCAATCAGCATGACCCTTCTTCATTGCAACACAACAGTTTTACTCTCGACTAAACTTGCTGCTGCTTCCTATTCTACAGCATATGATCAGACCCCCAGACTGCGAGCATTGACACATTCGCCAGACTGTCTTCTTCCTGGTTTTCCATGTTTCATGGTTTCCTTCGAATAGCCAGTTCACAACTCCTTCTTTCACTCTTATTCCTGCATGTGACTTGTGTTATTCTGAGCTGGTCTGTTCACCTTAATCACTACAGCAGGGGTCGGCAACCTTGTTCCTGGAGTGCCACAGGTACAGCAGGATTTAGTTCCAACGGGGCATCCCAAATGACCAACTGAGGTAATCTTCCCTTCTCTCTTTCTTCTCTTCCCCCCTTCTCTCCTTCTCTCTTTCTTCTCTTCCCCCCTTCTCTCCTCTCTTTCTTCTCTTCCCCCCTTCTCTCTGTCTTCTCTTCCCCCCTTCTCTCCTCTCTTTCTTCTCTTCCCCCTTCTCTCCTTCTCTCTTTCTTCTCTTCTCTCCTTCCCTTCTCTCTTTCTTCTTTCTCTCCTTCTCTCTTTCTTCTCTTCTCTCCTTCTCTCTTTCTTCTCTTCCCCCTTCTCTCCTCTCTTTCTTCTCTCTCCCCCTTCTTCCCTTCTCTCTTTCTTCTCTTCTCTCCTTCTCTCTCCCCCTTCTTCCCTTCTCTCTTTCTTCTCTTCTCTCCTTCTCTCTTTCTTCTCTTCCCCCAACTCTCTTTCTTCTCTTCCCCCTTCATCTCATTCTCTCTTTTCTTCTCTTCGCCCCTTCTCTTTCTTCTCTTCCCCCTTCATCTCATTCTCTCTTTCTTCTCTTTCTCTCCTTATCTCTTTCTTCTCTTCCCACTTCTTTCCTTCTCTCTTTCTTCTCTTCCCCATTCTCTCCTTCTCTCTTTCTTCTCTTCCCCCTTCTCTCCTTCTCTCTTTCTTATCTTCTCTACTTCTCTCCTTCTCTTTTCTTCCTTATTTCTTTCTTCTCTTCTCTCCCTTCTCTCTTTCTTCTCTTCTCTCCTTCTCTCTTTCTTCTCTTCTCTCCTTCTCTCTTTCTTCTCTTCCCCCTTATCTCCTTCTCTCTTTCTTCTCTTCTCTCCTTCTCTCTTTCTTCTCTTCCTCCATCTTCCTTCTCTCTTTCTTCTCTTCTCTCCTTCTCTATTTCTTCTCTTCCCCCTTCTCTCCTTCTCTCTTTCTTCTCTTCTCTCCTTCTCCCCTTCTCTCTTTCTTCTCTTCTCTCCTTCTCTCTTTCTTCTCTTCTCTCCTTCTTCACTTCTCTCTTTCTTCTCTTCTCTCCTTCTCTCTTTCTTCTCTTCCTCCGTCTTCCCTTCTCTCTTTCTTCTCTTCTCTCCTTCTCTCGTTCTTCTCTTCTCTCCTTCTCTCTTTCTTCTCTTCCCCCTTCTCTCCTCTCTTTCTTCTCTCTCCCCCTTCTTCCCTTCTCTCTTTCTTCTCTTCTCTCCTTCTCTCCTTCTCTCTTTCTTCTCTTCCCCTTCTTCTCTTCTCTCTTTCTTCTCTCTCCCATTTCTTCCATTCTCTTTTCTTCTCTCCCCCTTCTCTCTTTCTCTCCTTCTCTCTTTCTTCTCTCCCCCTTCTCTCCTTCTTCCCTTCTCTCTTTCTTCTCTTCTCTCCTTCTCTCTTTCTTCTCTTCCCCCTTCTCTCCTTCTCTCGTTCTTCTCTCTCCACCTACTTCCTTCTCTCTTTCTTCTCTTCTCTCCTTCTCTCTTTCTTCTCTTCCCCCTTCTCTCCTCTCTTTCTTCTCTCTCCCCCTTCTTCCCTTCTCTCTTTCTTCTCTTCTCTCCTTCTCTCTTTCTTCTCTTCCCCTTCTCTCCTTCCCTCTTTCTTCTCTTTCCTTCTTCTCTTCTCTCTTTCTTGTCTCTCCCTTTCTTCCCTCTCTCTTTCTTCTCTCCCCTTCTCTTCTTCTCTCCTTCTCTCTTTCTTCTCTCCCCACCTTCTCTCCTTCTCCCTTCTCTCTTTCTTCTCTCCCCCTTCTCTCCCCTTCTCTCCTTCTCTCTTTCTTCCCTTCTCTCTTTCTTCTCTCCCCCTTCTCTCCTTCTCTCCTTCTCTCTTTATTCTCTCCCCCTTCTCTCCTTCTCTCTTTCTTCTCTTCCCCCTTCTCTCCTTCTCTCCTTCTCTCTTTCTTCTCTCCCCCTTCTCTCCTTCTTCCTTCTCTCTTTCTTCTCTTCTCTCCTTCTCTCTTTCTTCTCTCCCCCTTCTCTCCTTCTCTCGTTCTTCTCTCTCCACCTACTTCCCTTCTCTCTTTCTTCTCTTCTCTCCTTCTCTCTTTCTTCTCTTCCCCTTCTCTCCTCTCTTTTCTTCTCTCTCCCCCTTCTTCCCTTCTCTCTTTCTTCTCTTCTCTCCTTCTCTCTTTCTTCTCTTCCCCCTTCTCTCCTTCCCTCTTTCTTCTCTTTCCCTTCTTCTCTTCTCTCTTTCTTGTCTCTCCCCCTTTCTTCCCCTCTCTCTTTCTTCTCTCCCCCCCTTCTCTTCTTCTCTCCTTCTCTCTTTCTTCTCTCCCCACCTTCTCTCCTTCTCTCCTTCTCTCTTTCTTCTCTCCCCCTTCTCTCCTTCTCTCCTTCTCTCTTTCTTCCCTTCTCTCTTTCTTCTCTCCCCCTTCTCTCTCCTTCTCTCCTTCTCTCTTTATTCTCTCCCCCTTCTCTCCTTCTCTCTTTCTTCTCTTCCCCTTCTCTCCTTCTCTCCTTCTCTCTTTCTTCTCTCCCCCTTCTCTCCTTCTTCCCTTCTCTCTTTCTTCTCTTCTTTCCTTCTCTCTTTCTTCTCTTCCCCACTTCTCTCCTTCTCTTTACTTCTCTTCTCTCCTTCTCTCTTTCTTCTCTTCTCTCCTTCTTCACTTCTCTCTTTCTTCTCTTCTCTCCTTCTCTCTTTCTTCTCTTCCTCCGTCTTCCCTTCTCTCTTTCTTCTCTTCTCTCCTTCTCTCGTTCTTCTCTTCTCTCCTTCTCTCTTTCTTCTCTTCCCCCTTCTCTCCTCTCTTTCTTCTCTCCCCCTTATTCCCTTCTCTCTTTCTTCTCTTCCCCCTTCTCTCCTTCTCTCTTTCTTCTCTTCTCTCCTTCTCTCTTTCTTCTCTTCTCTCCTTCTCTTCTTCACTTCTCTCTTTCTTCTCTTCTCTCCTTCTCTCTTTCTTCTCTTCCTCCGTCTGATCGTAGCTAGCTAGCTACATAGCTAGCTACATAGCCGTCTTTGTATCTAAGTCAATTGTTTAGCCTAGAGCGATTTTCTAGGTTAGCTACATCGCAGCCACTACCAGCTAGCCTACTCCAGCAGTACTGTATCATTTCAATCATTTTAGTCAATAAGATTCTTGCTACGTAAGCTTAACTTTCTGAACATTCGAGACGTGTAGTCCACTTGTCATTCAATCTCCTTTGCATTAGCGTAGCCTCTTCTGTACCCTGTCAACTATGTGTCTATCTATCCCTGTTCTCTCCTCTCTGCACAGACCATACAAACGCTCCACACCGCGTGGCCGCGGCCACCTAATCTGGTGGTCCCAGCGCGCACGACCCACGTGGGTTCCAGGTCTCCGGTAGCCTCTGGAACTGCCGATCTGCGGCCAACAAGGCAGAGTTCATCTCAGCCTATGCCTCCCTCAGTCCCTCGACTTCCTGGCACTGACGGAAACATGGATCACCACAGATAACACTGCTACTCCTACTGCTCTCTCTTCGTCCGCCCACGTGTTCTCGCACACCCCGAGAGCTTCTGGTCAGCGGGGTGGTGGCACCGGGATCCTCATCTCTCCCAAGTGGTCATTCTCTCTCTCTCCCCTTACCCATCTATCTATCGCCTCCTTTGAATTCCATGCTGTCACAGTTACCAGCCCTTTCAAGCAACATCCTTATCATTTATCGCCCTCCAGGTTCCCTCGGAGAGTTCATCAATGAGCTTGATGCCTTGATAAGCTCCTTTCCTGAGGACGGCTCACCTCTCACAGTCCTGGGCGACTTTAGCTCCCCCCGTCTACCTTTGACTCATTCCTCTCTGCCTCCTTCTTTCCACTCCTCTCCTCTTTTGACCTCACCCTCTCACCTTCCCCCCTACTCACAAGGCAGGCAATACGCTCAACCTCATCTTTACTAGATGCTGTTCTTCCACTAACCTCATTGCAACTCCCCTCCAAGTCTCCGACCACTACCTTGTATCCTTTTCCCTCTCGCTCTCATCCAACACTTCCCACACTGCCCCTACTCGGATGGTATCGCGCCGTCCCAACCTTCGCTCTCTCTCCCCCCGCTACTCTCTCCTCTTCCATCCTATCATCTCTTCCCTCTGCTCATACCTTCTCAACCTTTCTCCTGAGTCTGCCTCCTCAACCCTCCTCTCTTCCCCTTTCTGCATCCTTTGACTCTCTATGTCCCTATCCTCCAGGCCGGCTCGGTCCTCCCCTCCGCTCCGTGGCTCGATGACTCATTGCGAGCTCACAGAACAGAGCTCCGGGCAGCCGAGCGGGAAATGGAGGAAAACTCGCCTCCCTGCGGACCTGGCATCCTTTCACTCCCTCCTCTCTACATTTCCTCCTCTGTCTCTGCTGCTAAAGCCACTTTCTACCACTCTAAATTCCAAGCATCTGCCTCTAACCCTAGGAAGCTCTTTGCCACCTTCTCCTCCCTCCTGAATCCTCCTCCCCTCCCCCTCCTCCCTCTCTGCAGATGACTTCGTCAACCATTTTGAAAAGAAGGTCGACGACATCCGATCCTCGTTTGCTAAGTCAAAGACACCGCTGGTCCTGCTCACACTGCCCTACCCTGTGCTCTGACCTCTTTCTCCCCTCTCTCTCCAGATGAAATCTCGCTTCTTGTGACGGCCGGCCGCCCAACAACCTGCCCCGCTTGACCTATCCCTCCTCTCTTCTCCAGACCATTTCCGGGACCTTCTCCCTTACCTCGCTCATCAACTCATCCCTGACCGCTGGCTACGTCCCTTCCGTCTTCAAGAGAGCGAGAGTTGCACCCCTTCTGAAAAAACCTACACTCGATCCCTCCGATGTCAACAACTACAGACCAGTATCCTTCTTTCTTTTCTCTCCAAAACTCTTGAACGTGCCGTCCTTGGCCAGCTCTCCACTATCTCTCTCAGAATGACCTTCTTGATCCAAATCAGTCAGGTTTCAAGACTAGTCATTCAACTGAGACTGCTCTTCTCTGTATCCGGAGGCGCTCCGCACTGCTAAAGCTAACTCTCTCTCTCTGCTCTCATCCTTCTAGACCTATCGGCTGCCTTCGATACTGTGAACCATCAGATCCTCCTCTCCACCTCTCCGAGTTGGGCATCTCCGGCGCGGCCCACGCTTGGATTGCGTCCTACCTGACAGGTCGCTCCTACCAGGTGGCGTGGCGGGATCATCTCTCTCGCCACGCGCTCTCACCACTGGTGTCCCCCAGGGCTCTGTTCTAGGCCCTCTCCTATTCTCGCTATACACCAAGTCACTTGGCTCTGTCATAACCTCACATGGTCTCTCCTATCATTGCTATGCAGACGACACACAATTAATCTTCTCCTTTCCCCCTTCTGATGACCAGGTGGCGAATCGCATCTCTGCATGTCTGGCAGACATATCAGTGTGGATGACGGATCACCACCTCAAGCTGAACCTCGGCAAGACGGACTGCTCTTCCTCCCGGGGAAGGACTGCCCGTTCCATGATCTCGCCATCACGGTTGACAACTCCATTGTGTCCTCCTCCCAGAGCGCTAAGAACCTTGGCGTGATCCTGGACAACACCCTGTCGTTCTCAACCAACATCATGGCGGTGGCCCCGTTCCTGTAGGTTCATGCTCTACAACATCCGCAGAGTACGACCCTGCCTCACACAGGAAGCGGCGCAGGTCCTAATCCAGGCACTTGTCATCTCCCGTCTGGATTACTGCAACTCGCTGTTGGCTGGGCTCCCTGCCTGTGCCATTAAACCCTACAACTCATCCAGAACGCCGCAGCCCGTCTGGTGTTCAACCTTCCCAAGTTCACGTCACCCCGCTCCTCCGCTCTCTCCACTGGCTTCCAGTTGAAGCTCGCATCCGCTACAAGACCATGGTGCTTGCCTACGGAGCTGTGAGGAACTGACACCGCAGTACCTCCAGGCTCTGATCAGGCCCTACACCCAAGCAAGGGCACTGCGTTCATCCACCTCTGGCCTGCTCGCCTCCCCTACCATTGAGGAAGTACAGTTCCCGCTCAGCCCAGTCAAAACTGTTCGCTGCTCTGGCCCCCCAATGGTGGAACAAACTCCCTCACGACACCAGGACAGCGGAGTCAATCACCACCTTCCGGAGACACCTGAAACCCCACCTCTTCAAGGAATACCTAGGATAAGATAAGTAATCCCTTCTCACCACCCCCCTTAATGATTTAGATGCACTATTGTAAAGTGGCTGTTCCACTGGATGTCCAGAAGGTAGATTCACCAATTTGTAAGTCGCTCTGGATAAGAGCGTCTGCTAAATGACTTAAATGTAAATATGTAAATGTCTTCCCTTCTCTCTTTCTTCTCTTCTCTCCTTCTCTCGTTCTTCTCTTCTCTCCTTCTCTCTTTCTTCTCTTCCCCTTCTCTCCTCTCTTTCTTCTCTCCCCCTTCTCTCCTTCTCTCTTTCTTCTCTCCCCCTTCTCTCCTTCTCTCCTTCCTCTCTTTCTTCTCTTCCCCCTTCTCTCTTCTCTCTTCCTCTCTTTCTTCTCTCCCCTTCTCTCCTTCTTCCTTCTCTCTTTCTTCTCTTCTTTCCTTCTCTCTTTCTTCTCTTCCCCCTTCTCTCCTTCTCTCTTTCTTCTCTTCCCCCTTCTCTCCTTCTCTCTTTCTTCCCTTCTCTCTTTCTTCTCTTCTCTCCTTCTCTCTTTCTTCTCTTCCCCCTTCTCTCCTTCTCTCTTTCTTCTCTTCCCCCTTCTCTCCTTCTCTCTTTCTTCTCTTCTCTCCTTCTCTCTTTCTTCTCTTCCTCCATCTTCCCTTCTCTCTTTCTTCTCTTCTCTCCTTCTCTATTTCTTCTCTTCCCCCTTCTCTCCTTCTCTCTTTCTTCTCTTCTCTCCTTCTCCCCTTCTCTCTTTCTTCTCTTCTCTCCTTCTCTCTTTCTTCTCTTCTTTCCTTCTTCACTTCTCTCTTTCTTTTCTTCTCTCCTTCTCTCTTTCTTCTCTTCCTCCGTCTTCTCTTCTCTCTTTCTTCTCTTCTCTCCTTCTCTCGTTCTTCTCTTCTCTCCTTCTCTCTTTCTTCTCTTCCCCCTTCTCTCCTCTCTTTCTTCTCTCTCCCCCTTATTCCCTTCTCTCTTTCTTCTCTCCTTCTCTCCTTCTCTCTTTCTCTCTTCCCCTTCTTCTCTTCTCTCTTTCTTCTCTCTCCCATTTCTTCCATTCTCTCTTTCTTCTCTCCCCCTTTCTCTCTTTCTCTCCTTCTCTCTTTCTTCTCTCCCCCTTCTCTCCTTCTCTCTTTCTTCTCTCCCCCTTCTCTCCTTCTCTCCTTCTCTCTTTCTTCTCTCCGCCCCTTCTCTCCTTCTCTCTTTCTTCTCTTCCCCCTTCTCTCCTTCTCTCCTTCTCTCTTTCTTCTCTCCCCCTTCTCTCCTTCTCTCCTTCTCTCTTTCTTTTCTTCCCCCTTCTCTTCTCTCTTTCTTCTCTTCTCTCCTTCTCTCCTTCTCTCTTTCTTCTCTTCCCCCTTCTCTCCTTCTCTCTTTCTTCTCTTCCCCCTTCTCTTCTCTCTGTCTTCTCTCTCCCCTTTCTTCCCTTCTTTCTTTCTTCTCTCCCCCTTCTCTCCTTCTCTCTTTCTTCTCTTCTCTCCTTCTCTCTTTCTTCTCTTCCCCCTTCTCTTCTCTCTTTCTTCTCTCTCCCCTTTCTTCCCTTCTCTCTTTCTTCTCTTCCCCCTTCTCTCCTTCTCTCTTTCTTCTCTCCCCATTCTCTCCTTCTCTCTTTCTTCTCTCCCCCCTTCTCTCCTTCTCTCTTTCTTCTCTTCCCCCTTCTCTTCTCTCTTTCTTCTCTTCTCTCCTTCTCTCCTTCTCTCTTTCTTCTCTTCCCCCTTCTCTTCTCTCTTTCTTCTCTTCTCTCCTTCTCTCCTTCTCTCTTTCTTCTCTTCCCCCTTCTCTCCTTCCCTCTTTCTTCTCTTCCCCTTCTTCTCTTCTCTCTTTCTTCTCTCTCCCCTTTCTTCCTTCTCTCTTTCTTCTCTCCCCCTTCTCTCCTTCTCTCGTTCTTCTCTTCTCTCTCCTCTCTTTCTTCACTTCCCCCTTCTCTCCTTCTCTCTTTCTTCTCTCCCCCCCTTCTCTCCTTCTCTCTTTCTTCTCTCCCCCTTCTCTCCTTCTCTCTTTCTTCTCTTCCCCCTTCTCTTCTCTCTTTCTTCTCTCCCCCTTCTCTCCTTCTCTCTTTCTTCTCTTCTCTCCTCTTTCTTCTCTTCCCCCTTCTCTCCTTCTCTCTTTCTTCTCTCCCCCTTCTCTCCTTCTCTCTTTCTTCTATTCCCCTTCTTCTCTTCTCTCTTTCTTCTCTCTCCCTTTCTTCCCTTCTCTCTTTCTTCTCTCCCTTCTCTCCTTCTCTCTTTCTTCTCTTCTCTCCTCCTCTCTTTCTTCTCTTCCCCCTTCTCTCCGTCCCTCTTTCTTCTCTTCCCCTTCTTCTCTTCTCTCTTTCTTCTCTCTCCCCAATTCCCTTCTCTCTTTCTTCTCTTCCCCCTTCTCTCCTCTCTTTCTTCTCTTCCCCCTTCTCTCCTCTCTTTCTTCTCTTTCCCCTTTCTTCCCCCTTCTCTTCTTCTCTCTTTCTTCTCTTCTCTCCTTCTCTCTTGCTTTTGAACCTAATATTCTTTCCTTGGAAAGGCTTAATATAATAAATTAACCAAAAGTTTACTCTGCTCCAAAATTCCATCTGGTTCTAGGGGGGCTAATTTTAGCGTTGCACATGCAGGCAGTAGGCGTGGTATGCCATGCAGTGAGTGTGTATGTACCATCCTGCTTACTGTGGTGGGGGTCCATGTGGTGGAGGGAGGTGGGGGCGTTATGCAGACAGGCTCTGATGCTACAGACTGACTGGAAGACTGGTGTTTCTAAACACTGCTCCCCCCATCACTCAACGCACCCACCCTGTGTTACCCTCAAATGTGTCCCTCTGGCAACTCCACACAGGTTCTCTGACTTTCATTCACAGCCCCTCCCTCTCCTCCTTTCCTCTCTCCACTCATTACGCCTGTGTGTGTGTGTGTGTGTGTGTGTGTGTGTGTGTGTGTGTGTGTGTGTGTGTGTGTGTGTGTGTGTGTGTGTGTGTGTGTGTGTGGTGTGTGTGTGTGTGTGTGTGTGTGTGTGTGTGTGTGTGTGTGTGTGTGTGTGTGTGTGTGTGTGTGTGTGTGTCTCAGGGTTCGTTACATTGCATACTCCTATATTAGCTCTCAGGGAAAGGATTGGTGCACCCGTGTTTGTGCGCGTGTGTGTGTGCACGTGCGCGAGTGTGTCAGTTCGCTCTCTCCTGAGCGTGTGTATGTGTGTCTCCATGACAACAGGATAACAATTTTGTAATTTCAGGATCAGAAGATGATGACTCCTGGGCTGTATCCCAAACGGGAGCCTATTTCCTTCTAACCAGGGTCTATAGGGTAGTGCACTACTTCTAACCAGGGTCTATAGGGTAGTACACTACTTCTAACCAGGGCCTATAGGGTAGTACACTACTTCTAACCAGGGTCTATAGGGTAGTGCACTACTTCTAACCAGGGTCTATAGGGTAGTGCACTACTTCTAACCAGGGTCTATAGGGTAGTGCACTACTTCTAACCAGGGTCTATAGGGTAGTGCACTACTTCTAACCAGGGTCTATAGGGTAGTGCACTACTTCTAACCAGGGCCTATAGGGTAGTACACTACTTCTAACCAGGGTCTATAGGGTAGTGCACTACTTCTAACCAGGGCCTATAGGGTAGTACACTACTTCTAACCAGGGTCTATAGGGTAGTACACTACTTCTAACCAGGGTCTATAGGGTAGTGCACTACTTCTAACCAGGGTCTATAGGGTAGTACACTACTTCTAACCAGGGCCTATAGGGTAGTACACTACTTCTAACCAGGGTCTATAGGGTAGTGCACTACTTCTAACCAGGGTCTATAGGGTAGTGCACTACTTCTAACCAGGGTCTATAGGGTAGTGCACTACTTCTAACAGGGTCTATAGGGTAGTGCACTACTTCTAACCAGGGTCTATAGGGTAGTGCACTACTTCTAACCAGGGCCTATAGGGTAGTACACTACTTCTAACCGGGGTCTATAGGGTAGTACACTACTTCTAACCAGGGTCTATAGGGTAGTACACTACTTCTAACCAGGGTCTATAGGGTAGTGCACTACTTCTGACCAGGGTCTATAGGGTAGTACACTACTTCTAACCAGGGTCTATAGGGTAGTACACTACTTCTAACCAGGGTCTATAGGGTAGTGCACTACTTCTAACCAGGGTCTATAGGGTAGTACACTACTTCTGACCAGGGTCTATAGGGTAGTGCACTACTTCTGACCAGGGTCTAGAGGGTAGTGCACTACTTCTAACCAGGGTCTATAGGGTAGTACACTACTACTAACCAGGGTCTATAGGGTAGTGCACTACTTCTAACCAGGGTCTATAGGGTAGTACACTACCTCTAACCAGGGTCTATAGGGTATGACACTACTTCTAACCAGGGTCTATAGGGTAGTACACTACTTCTAACCAGGGTCTATAGGGTAGTGCACTACTTCTAACCAGGGTCTATAGGGTAGTACACTACTTCTAACCAGGGTCTATAGGGTAGTGCACTACTTCTAACCAGGGTCTATAGGGTAGTACACTACTTCTGACCAGGGCCTATAGGGTAGTACACTACTTCTAACCAGGGTCTATAGGGTAGTACACTACTTCTAACCAGGGCCTATAGGGTAGTACACTACTTCTGACCAGGGCCTATAGGGTAGTACACTACTTCTAACCAGGGTCTATAGGGTAGTACACTACTTCTGACCAGGGCCTATAGGGTAGTGCACTACTTCTGACCAGGGTCTATAGGGTAGTACACTACTTCTAACCAGGGTCTATAGGGTAGTGCACTACTTCTAACCAGGGTCTATAGGGTAGTGCACTACTTCTAACCAGGGTCTATAGGGTAGTGCACTACTTCAGACCAGGGTCTATAGGGTAGTACACTACTTCTAACCAGGGTCTATAGGGTAGTGCACTACTTCTAACCAGGGTCTATAGGGTAGTGCACTACTTCTAACCAGGGTCTATAGGGTAGTGCACTACTTCTAACCAGGGTCTATAGGGTAGTACACTACTTCTAACCAGGGTCTATAGGGTAGTGCACTACTTCTAACCAGGGTCTATAGGGTAGTGCACTACTTCTGACCAGGGTCTATAGGGTAGTGCACTACTTCTAACCAGGGTCTATAGGGTAGTACACTACTTCTGACCAGGGTCTATAGGGTAGTGCACTACTTCTAACCAGGGTCTATAGGGTAGTACACTACTTCTGACCAGGGTCTATAGGGTAGTGCACTACTTCTAACCAGGGCCTATAGGGTAGTACACTACTTCTAACCAGGGTCTATAGGGTAGTGCACTACTTCTAACCAGGGTCTATAGGGTAGTGCACAACTTCTAACCAGGGTCTATAGGGTAGTACACTACTTCTAACCAGGGTCTATAGGGTAGTGCACTACTTCTAACCAGGGTCTATAGGGTAGTGCACTACTTCTAACCAGGGTCTATAGGGTAGTGCACTACTTCTAACCAGGGTCTATAGGGTAGTGCACTACTTCTAACCAGGGTCTATAGGGTAGTGCACTACTTCTAACCAGGGCCTATAGGGTAGTACACTACTTCTAACCAGGGTCTATAGGGTAGTACACTACTTCTAACCAGGGTCTATAGGGTAGTACACTACTTCTAACCAGGGTCTATAGGGTAGTGCACTACTTCTGACCAGGGTCTATAGGGTAGTACACTACTTCTAACCAGGGTCTATAGGGTAGTACACTACTTCTAACCAGGGTCTATAGGGTAGTGCACTACTTCTAACCAGGGTCTATAGGGTAGTACACTACTTCTGACCAGGGTCTATAGGGTAGTGCACTACTTCTGACCAGGGTCTAGAGGGTAGTACACTACTTCTAACCAGGGTCTATAGGGTAGTACACTACTACTAACCAGGGTCTATAGGGTAGTGCACTACTTCTAACCAGGGTCTATAGGGTAGTACACTACCTCTAACCAGGGTCTATAGGGTAGTACACTACTTCTAACCAGGGTCTATAGGGTAGTACACTACTTCTAACCAGGGTCTATAGGGTAGTGCACTACTTCTAACCAGGGTCTATAGGGTAGTACACTACTTCTAACCAGGGTCTATAGGGTAGTGCACTACTTCTAACCAGGGTCTATAGGGTAGTACACTACTTCCTGACCAGGGCCTATAGGGTAGTACACGACTTCTAACCAGGGTCTATAGGGTAGTACACTACTTCTAACCAGGGCCTATAGGGTAGTACACTACTTCTGACCAGGGCCTATAGGGTAGTACACTACTTCTAACCAGGGTCTATAGGGTAGTACACTACTTCTGACCAGGGCCTATAGGGTAGTGCACTACTTCTGACCAGGGTCTATAGGGTAGTACACTACTTCTAACCAGGGTCTATAGGGTAGTGCACTACTTCTAACCAGGGTCTATAGGGTAGTGCACTACTTCTAACCAGGGTCTATAGGGTAGTGCACTACTTCAGACCAGGGTCTATAGGGTAGTACACTACTTCTAACCAGGGTCTATAGGGTAGTGCACTACTTCTAACCAGGGTCTATAGGGTAGTGCACTACTTCTAACCAGGGTCTATAGGGTAGTGCACTACTTCTAACCAGGGTCTATAGGGTAGTACACTACTTCTAACCAGGGTCTATAGGGTAGTGCACTACTTCCAACCAGGGTCTATAGGGTAGTGCACTACTTCTGACCAGGGTCTATAGGGTAGTGCACTACTTCTAACCAGGGTCTATAGGGTAGTACACTACTTCTGACCAGGGTCTATAGGGTAGTGCACTACTTCTAACCAGGGTCTATAGGGTAGTACACTACTTCTGACCAGGGTCTATAGGGTAGTGCACTACTTCTAACCAGGGTCTATAGGGTAGTGCACTACTTCTGACCGGGGTCTATAGGGTAGTACACTACTTCTAACCAGGGCCTATAGGGTAGTACACTACTTCTAACCAGGGTCTATAGGGTAGTGCACTACTTCTAACCAGGGCCTATAGGGTAGTACACTACTTCTAACCAGGGTCTATAGGGTAGTGCACTACTTCTAACCAGGGTCTATAGGGTAGTGCACTACTTCTAACCAGGGTCTATAGGGTAGTGCACTACTTCTAACCAGGGTCTATAGGGTAGTACACTACTTCTAACCAGGGTCTATAGGGTAGTGCACTACTTCTAACCAGGGTCTATAGGGTAGTGCACTACTTCTGACCAGGGTCTATAGGGTAGTGCACTACTTCTAACCAGGGTCTATAGGGTAGTACACTACTTCTGACCAGGGTCTATAGGGTAGTGCACTACTTCTAACCAGGGTCTATAGGGTAGTACACTACTTCTGACCAGGGTCTATAGGGTAGTGCCTAACTTCTAACCAGGGTCTATAGGGTAGTACACTACTTCTAACCAGGGTCTATAGGGTAGTGCACTACTTCTAACCAGGGCCTATAGGGTAGTACACTACTTCCTAACCAGGGTCTATAGGGTAGTACACTACTTCTAACCAGGGTCTATAGGGTAGTACACTACTTCTAACCAGGGTCTATAGGGTAGTGCACTACTTCTAACCAGGGTCTAAGAGGGTAGTACACTACTTCTAACCAGGGTCTAGAGGGTAGTGCACTACTTCTAACCAGGGTCTATAGGGTAGTGCACTACTTCTAACCAGGGTCTATAGGGTAGTACACTACTTCTAACCAGGGTCTATAGGGTAGTGCACTACTTCTAACCAGGGTCTATAGGGTAGTGCACTACTTCTAACCAGGGTCTATAGGGTAGTACACTACTTCTAACCAGGGTCTATAGGGTAGTACACTACTTCTAACCAGGGTCTATAGGGTAGTGCACTACTTCTGACCAGGGTCTATAGGGTAGTACACTACTTCTAACCAGGGTCTATAGGGTAGTACACTACTTCTAACCAGGGTCTATAGGGTAGTGCACTACTTCTAACCAGGGTCTATAGGGTAGTACACTACTTCTGACCAGGGTCTATAGGGTAGTGCACTACTTCTGACCAGGGTCTAGAGGGTAGTACACTACTTCTAACCAGGGTCTATAGGGTAGTACACTACTACTAACCAGGGTCTATAGGGTAGTGCACTACTTCTAACCAGGGTCTATAGGGTAGTACACTACCTCTAACCAGGGTCTATAGGGTAGTACACTACTTCTAACCAGGGTCTATAGGGTAGTACACTACTTCTAACCAGGGTCTATAGGGTAGTGCACTACTTCTAACCAGGGTCTATAGGGTAGTACACTACTTCTAACCAGGGTCTATAGGGTAGTGCACTACTTCTAACCAGGGTCTATAGGGTAGTACACTACTTCTGACCAGGGCCTATAGGGTAGTACACTACTTCTAACCAGGGTCTATAGGGTAGTACACTACTTCTAACCAGGGCCTATAGGGTAGTACACTACTTCTGACCAGGGCCTATAGGGTAGTACACTACTTCTAACCAGGGTCTATAGGGTAGTACACTACTTCTGACCAGGGCCTATAGGGTAGTGCACTACTTCTGACCAGGGTCTATAGGGTAGTACACTACTTCTAACCAGGGTCTATAGGGTAGTGCACTACTTCTAACCAGGGTCTATAGGGTAGTGCACTACTTCTAACCAGGGTCTATAGGGTAGTGCACTACTTCAGACCAGGGTCTATAGGGTAGTACACTACTTCTAACCAGGGTCTATAGGGTAGTGCACTACTTCTAACCAGGGTCTATAGGGTAGTGCACTACTTCTAACCAGGGTCTATAGGGTAGTACACTACTACTAACCAGGGTCTATAGGGTAGTGCACTACTTCTAACCAGGGTCTATAGGGTAGTACACTACCTCTAACCAGGGTCTATAGGGTAGTACACTACTTCTAACCAGGGTCTATAGGGTAGTACACTACTTCTAACCAGGGTCTATAGGGTAGTGCACTACTTCTAACCAGGGTCTATAGGGTAGTACACTACTTCTAACCAGGGTCTATAGGGTAGTGCACTACTTCTAACCAGGGTCTATAGGGTAGTACACTACTTCTGACCAGGGCCTATAGGGTAGTACACTACTTCTAACCAGGGTCTATAGGGTAGTACACTACTTCTAACCAGGGCCTATAGGGTAGTACACTACTTCTGACCAGGGCCTATAGGGTAGTACACTACTTCTAACCAGGGTCTATAGGGTAGTACACTACTTCTGACCAGGGCCTATAGGGTAGTGCACTACTTCTGACCAGGGTCTATAGGGTAGTACACTACTTCTAACCAGGGTCTATAGGGTAGTGCACTACTTCTAACCAGGGTCTATAGGGTAGTGCACTACTTCTAACCAGGGTCTATAGGGTAGTGCACTACTTCAGACCAGGGTCTATAGGGTAGTACACTACTTCTAACCAGGGTCTATAGGGTAGTGCACTACTTCTAACCAGGGTCTATAGGGTAGTGCACTACTTCTAACCAGGGTCTATAGGGTAGTACACTACTTCTAACCAGGGTCTATAGGGTAGTACACTACTTCTAACCAGGGTCTATAGGGTAGTGCACTACTTCTAACCAGGGTCTATAGGGTAGTGCACTACTTCTGACCAGGGTCTATAGGGTAGTGCACTACTTCTAACCAGGGTCTATAGGGTAGTACACTACTTCTGACCAGGGTCTATAGGGTAGTGCACTACTTCTAACCAGGGTCTATAGGGTAGTACACTACTTCTGACCAGGGTCTATAGGGTAGTGCACTACTTCTAACCAGGGCCTATAGGGTAGTACACTACTTCTAACCAGGGTCTATAGGGTAGTGCACTACTTCTAACCAGGGTCTATAGGGTAGTACACTACTTCTAACCAGGGTCTATAGGGTAGTGCACTACTTCTAACCAGGGTCTATAGGGTAGTACACTACTTCTAACCAGGGTCTATAGGGTAGTGCACTACTTCTAACCAGGGTCTATAGGGTAGTGCACTACTTCTGACCAGGGTCTATAGGGTAGTGCACTACTTCTTCCAGGGTCTATAGGGTAGTACACTACTTCTGACCAGGGTCTATAGGGTAGTGCACTACTTCTAACCAGGGTCTATAGGGTAGTACACTACTTCTGACCAGGGTCTATAGGGTAGTGCCTAACTTCTAACCAGGGTCTATAGGGTAGTACACTACTTCTAACCAGGGTCTATAGGGTAGTGCACTACTTCTAACCAGGGCCTATAGGGTAGTACACTACTTCTAACCAGGGTCTATAGGGTAGTACACTACTTCTAACCAGGGTCTATAGGGTAGTACACTACTTCTAACCAGGGTCTATAGGGTAGTGCACTACTTCTAACCAGGGTCTAGAGGGTAGTACACTACTTCTAACCTTAGGGTCTAGAGGGTAGTGCACTACTTCTAACCAGGGTCTATAGGGTAGTGCACTACTTCTAACCAGGGTCTATAGGGTAGTACACTACTTCTAACAGGGTCTATAGGGTAGTGCACTACTTCTAACCAGGGTCTATAGGGTAGTGCACTACTTCTGACCAGGGTCTATAGGGTAGTGCACTACTTCTAACCAGGGTCTATAGGGTAGTACACTACTTCTGACCAGGGTCTATAGGGTAGTACACTACTTCTGACCAGGGTCTATAGGGTAGTACACTACTTCTAACCAGGGTCTATAGGGTAGTACACTACTTCTAACCAGGGTCTAGGGTAATACACTACTTCTGACCAGGGTCTATAGGGTAGTACACTACTTCTGACCCACGGTCTATAGGGTAGTACACTACTTCTAACCAGGGTCTATAGGGTAGTACACTACTTCTAACCAGGGTCTATAGGGTAGTACACTACTTCTGACCAGGGTCTATAGGGTAGTGCACTACTTCTAACCAGGGTCTATAGGGTAGTACACTACTTCTGACCAGGGTCTATAGGGTAGTGCACTACTTCTAACCAGGGTCTATAGGGTAGTACACTACTTCTGACCAGGGTCTATAGGGTAGTGCACTACTTCTAACCAGGGTCTATAGGGTAGTACACTACTTCTAACCAGGGTCTATAGGGTAGTGCACTACTTCTAACCAGGGCCTATAGGGTAGTACACTACTTCTAACCAGGGTCTATAGGGTAGTACACTACTTCTAACCAGGGTATATAGGGTAGTACACTACTTCTAACCAGGGTCTATAGGGTAGTGCACTACTTCTAAACAGGGTCTAGAGGGTAGTACTACTTCTAACCAGGGTCTAGAGGGTAGTGCACTACTTCTAACCAGGGTCTATAGGGTAATGCACTACTTCTAACCATGGTCTATAGGGTAGTACACTACTTCTAACCAGGGTCTATAGGGTAGTGCACTGCTTCTAACCAGGGTCTATAGGGTAGTGCACTACTTCTGACCAGGGTCTATAGGGTAGTGCACTACTTCTAACCAGGGTCTATAGGGTAGTACACTACTTCTGACCAGGGTCTATAGGGTAGTACACTACTTCTGACCAGGGTCTATAGGGTAGTACACTACTTCTAACCAGGGTCTATAGGGTAGTACACTACTTCTAACCAGGGTCTAGAGGGTAGTACACTACTTCTGACCAGGGTCTATAGGGTAGTACACTACTTCTGACCACAGTCTATAGGGTAGTACACTACTTCTAACCAGGGTCTATAGGGTAGTACACTACTTCTAACCAGGGTCTATAGGGTAGTACACTACTTCTGACCAGGGTCTATAGGGTAGTGCACTACTTCTAACCAGGGTCTATAGGTAGTACACTACTTCTGACCAGGGTCTATAGGGTAGTGCACTACTTCTAACCAGGGTCTATAGGGTAGTACACTACTTCTAACCAGGGTCTATAGGGTAGTGCACTACTTCTAACCAGAGACTATAGGGTAGTACACTACTTCTAACCAGGGTCTATAGGGTAGTACACTACTTCTAACCAGGGTCTATAGGGTAGTACACTACTTCTAACCAGGGTCTATAGGGTAGTGCACTACTTCTAACCAGGGTCTAGAGGGTAGTACACTACTTCTAACCAGGGTCTAGAGGGTAGTGCACTACTTCTAACCAGGGTCTATAGGGTAGTGCACTACTTCTAACCAGGGTCTATAGGGTAGTACACTACTTCTAACCAGGGTCTATAGGGTAGTGCACTACTTCAGACCAGGGTCTATAGGGTAGTACACTACTTCTGACCAGGGTCTATAGGGTAGTACACTACTTCTGACCAGGGTCTATAGGGTAGTGCACTACTTCAGACCAGGGTCTATAGGGTAGTGCACTACTTCTGACCAGGGTCTATAGGGTAGTACACTACTTCTGACCAGGGTCTATAGGGTAGTACACTACTTCTAACCAGGGTCTATAGGGTAGTACACTACTTCTAACCAGGGTCTATAGGGTAGTACACTACTTCTAACCAGAGGTCTATAGGGTAGTGCACTACTTCTGACCAGGGTCTATAGGGTAGTACACTACTTCCTGACCAGGGTCTAGGGTAGTGCACTACTTCTAACCAGGGTCTATAGGGTAGTACATTACTTCTGACCAGGGCCTATAGGGTAGTACACTACTTCTGACCAGTGCCTATAGGGTAGTACACTACTTCTAACCAGGGCCTATAGGGTAGTACACTACTTCTAACCAGGGTCTATAGGGTAGTGCACTACTTCTAACCAGGGTCTATAGGGTAGTACACTACTTCTAACCAGGGTCTATAGGGTAGTACACTACTTCTAACCAGGGCCTATAGGGTAGTACACTACTTCTAACCAGGGTCTATAGGGTAGTACACTACTTCTAACCAGGGTCTATAGGGTAGTACTACTTCTAACCAGGGTCTAGAGGGTAGTACACTACTTCTAACCAGGGCCTATAGGGTAGTACACTACTTCTAACCAGGGTCTATAGGGTAGTGCACTACTTCTAACCAGGGTCTAGAGGGTAGTGCACTACTTCTAACCAGGGTCTATAGGGTAGTACACTACTTCTGACCAGGGCCTATAGGGTAGTACACTACTTCTAACCAGGGTCTATAGGGTAGTGCACTACTTCTAACCAGGGTCTATAGGGTAGTACACTTCTTCTGACCAGGGCCTATAGGGTAGTACTACTTCACTAACCAGGGTCTATAGGGTGGTACACTACTTCTAACCAGGGTCTATAGGGTAGTGCACTACTTCTAACCAGGGTCTATAGGGTAGTGCACTACTTCTAACCAGGGTCTATAGGGTAGTGCACTACTTCCTGACCAGGGTCTATAGGGTAGTGCACTACTTCTGACCAAGGTCTATAGGGTAGTACACTACTTCTTCAGAGTCCTCAGATTGTACACTACTTCTAACAGGGTCTATAGAGGTAGTGAACTACTTCTATTAGGGTCTAGAGGTAGTGCACTACTTCTAACCAGAGTCTATAAGATGAGAGCACACTACTTCTAACCAAGTCTAAAGGGTTAGTACACTACTTCTGACCAGGGTCTGTAGGGTAGTACACTACTTCTGACCGGTATCTATAGGGTAGTACACTGCTTCTAACCAGGGTCTATAGGGTAGTACACTACTTCTGACAGTTCTAGAGGGTAGTGCACTGCTTCTAACCAGGGCCTATAGGGTAGTGCACTACTTCTAACCAGGGTCTATAGGGTAGTGCACTACTTCTAACCAGGGTCTATAGGGTAGTACACTACTTCTGACCAGGGCCTATAGGGTAGTACACTACTTCTAACCAGGGTCTATAGGGTAGTACACTACTTCTAACCAGGGCCTATAGGGTAGTACACTACTTCTGACCAGGGTCTATAGGGTAGTACACTACTTCTAACCAGGGTCTATATGTTAGTGCACTACTTCTAACCAGGGCCAATAGGGTAGTACACTACTTCTAACCAGGGCCTATAGGGTAGTACACTACTTCTAACCAGGGTCTATAGGGTAGTGCACTACTTCTAACCAGGGCCTATAGGGTAGTACACTACTTCTAACCAGGGTCTATAGGGTAGTACACTACTTCTAACCAGGGTCTATAGGGTAGTACACTACTTCTAACCAGGGTCTATAGGGTAGTACACTACTTCTGACCAGGGTCTATAGGGTAGTGCACTACTTCTAACCAGGGTCTATAGGGTAGTACACTACTTCTAACCAGGGTCTATAGGGTAGTACACTACTTCGGACCAGGGTCTATAGGGTAGTAAACTACTTCTAACCAGGGTCTATAGAATAGTACACTACTTCTGACCAGGGCCTATAGGGTCGTACACTACTTTAGACCAGGGCCATAGGGTAGTGCACTACTTCTGACCACGGACTATAGGATAGTACACGACTTCTGACCAGGGTCTATGGGATAGTGCACTACCTTAGACCAGGGTCTATAAGGGTAGTACACTACTTCTGACCAGGGTCTATAGGATAGAACACTACTTCTGACCAGGGCCTATAGGGTCGTACACTACTTTAGACCAGGGCCTATAGGGTAGTACACTACTTCTAGCCAGGGTCTATAGGGTAGTGCACTACATCTGACCAGGGCCTGTAGGGTAGTGCACTACATCTAACCAGGGCCTGTAGCTCTACTCAGCACATGAGATGCTCAAATGGGTTACTGTCTGGAAAAATATATATACATAAATAACATCATTAAACAAAGGAAAGGGAGGAGGAGGAGGAGGTGAAGAAGTGGAGGGAGGAGGTGAAGAAGTAGGGAGGAGGAGAGGAGGGTGAAGAAGTGGAGGAGGAGGAGAGGGGGAGGTGAAGTAGGGAAAGGGAGGGGAGGAGAGGGAGATAAATAAGGAAAGGAGGAGGAGGAGAGTGAGATAAATAAGGAAAGGAGGAGGAGGAGAAAGTGAATAATTAGAGGAGGAGGTGAAGAAGTAGAGGAGAGGAGGGAGGTGAAGAAGTAGAGGAGGAGGAGGAGAGAGTTGAAGTAGAGGAGGAGGAGGAGAGGGAGGTGAAGAAGTGGAGGAGGGAGGAGGAGAGGGAGGTGAAGAAAGTAGAGAGGAGGAGGAGAGGGAGATAAATAAGAAGGAGGAGGAGGGGAGAGTGAGATAAATAAGGAAAGGAGGAGGGAGGAGAGAGAGGTGAATAATTAGAGGAGGAGGAGGTGAAGAAGTAGAGGGGGAGGAGGAGAGGGGAGGGTGAAGAAGTAGAGGAGGAGGAGGAGGGGAGTTGAAGAAGTAGAGGAGGAGGGGGAGGGGAGGTGAAGAAGTAGAGGAGGAGGGAGGAGGTGAAGAAGTAGAAAGGAGGAGGAGGGAGGGTGAAGAAGTGGAAGAGGAGGAGGAGTAGGTGAAGAAGTAGAAGAGGAGGAGTGGGAGGGGGAGGTGAAGAAGTAGAGGGAGGAGGAGGAGAGGAGTTGAAGGGTGGAGGAGGAGGAGGAGCAGGGAGTAGGTGCAGAGGTAGAGAGGAGGAGGAGGGGGGAGGTAAATAAGGAAAAGGAGGAGGAGGAGAGAGAAAGGTGAATAATTAGAGGAGGAGGGGAGGTGAAGAAGTAGAGGAGGAGGAAGGGAGGTGAAAGAAGTAGAGGGGAGGTGAAGAAGTAGGGGAGAAAGAGTGAGGTGAATAAGGAAAGGAGGAGGAGGAGCAGGAGGTGAAGAAGTAGAGGGGGAGGAGGAAAGTGAGGTGAAGAAGTAGAGGGGGAGGTGAAGAAGTAGAGGAGGAGGGGGAGAGGGAGGTGAAGAAGTAGAGGGGGAGGGGGAGAGGGAGGTGAAGAAGTTGGTCTCTGAAAGAGGTGCTGGTTTAGGTGCTAGTGTTCTGGTCCCTGTTAGAGGACAGAAATGACCAAACAATCCAGGTTTATTACATTAAACAGACGGGTTGTAGTGGCTTCTGTAGAACAGAAGGAACAGGACCTATACACTGACTATACCAAACATTAAGAAAACCTTCCTAACATTGAGTTAGACCACTTTTTGCAATCATAACCGCCTCAATTCGTCAGGGCTTGGACTCTACAAGGTGTCGAAAGTGTTAGCAGTTGATGTTATTCACCAATAACAGAGTAAATCAGGGGGAGGGAAATAGGTTACTGTAGGTTACTCAAAGAGAACAAATCATGCGGGGGGGCGGGTAGATGGTTCACTCTCCCCTCACTCTCCCCTGTCCTCAGTGATTCTCTCCTCAGTCATTCTCTCCTGTGATTCTCTCCTGTGATTCTCTCCTCAGTCATCCTCTCCTGTGATTCTCTCCTATGATTTTCTCCTGTGATTCTCTCCTGAGATTCTCTCCTCAGTCATTCTCTCCTCAGTGATTCTCTCCTGTGATTCTCTCCTCAGTGATTCTCTCCTGTGATTCTCTCCTCAGTGATTCTCTCCTGTGATTCTCTCCTGTGATTCTCTCCTCAGTGATTCTCTCCTCAGTGATTCTCTCCTCAGTCATTCTCTCCTGTGATTCTCCCCTCAGTGATTCTCTCCTCAGTCATTCTCTCCTGTGATTCTCCCCTCAGTGATTCTCTCCTGTGATTCTCTCCTGTGATTCTCTCCTGTGATTCTCTCCTCAGTCATTCTCTCCTGTGATTCTCCCCTCAGTGATTCTCTCCTGTGATTCTCTCCTGTGATTCTCTCCTGTGATTCTCTCCTCAGTCATTCTCTCCTCAGTGATTCTCTCCTGTGATTCTCTCCTCAGTGATTCTCTCCTGTGATTCTCCCCTCAGTGATTCTCTCCTGTGATTCTCTCCTGTGATTCTCTCCTGTGATTCTCTCCTCAGTCATTCTCTCCTCAGTGATTCTCTCCTGTGATTCTCTCCTCAGTGATTCTCTCCTCAGTCATTCTCTCCTGTGATTCTCTCCTGTGATTCTCTCCTCAGTCATTCTCTCCTCAGTGATTCTCTCCTGTGATTCTCTCCTCAGTGATTCTCTCCTGTGATTCTCTCCTGTGATTCTCTCCGGTGATTCTCTCCTGTGATTCTCTCCTGTGATTCTCCCCTCAGTGATTCTCTCCTGTGATTCTCTCCTGTGATTCTCTCCTGTGATTCTCTCCTCAGTCATTCTCTCCTCAGTGATTCTCTCCTGTGATTCTCTCCTCAGTCATTCTCTCCTCAGTGATTCTCTCCTGTGATTCTCTCCTCAGTGATTCTCTCCTAGTGATTCTCTCCTCAGTGATTCTCTCCTGTGATTCTCTCCTCAGTGATTCTCTCCTGTGATTCTCTCCTGTGATTCTCTCCTGTGATTCTCTCCTCAGTGATTCTCTCCTGTGATTCTCTCCTGTGATTCTCTCCTGTGATTCTCTCCCGTGATTCTCTCCTGTGATTCTCTCCTCAGTGATTCTCTCCTGTGATTCTCTCTGTGATTCTCTGTGATTCTCTCCTCAGTGATTCTCTCCTCAGTGATTCTCTCCTGTGATTCTCTCCTCAGTGATTCTCTCCTGTGATTCTCTCCTGTGATTCTCTCCTAGTGATTCTCTCCTCAGTGATTCTCTCCTGTGATTCTCTCCTGTGATTCTCTCCTCAGTGATTCTCTCCTGTGATTCTCTCCTATGATTCTCTCCTGTGATTCTCTCCTCAGTCATTCTCTCCTCAGTGATTCTCTCCTGTGATTCTCTCCTCAGTGATTCTCTCCTGTGATTCTCTCCTCAGTGATTCTCTCCTGTGATTCTCTCCTGTGATTCTCTCCTCAGTGATTCTCTCCTCAGTGATTCTCTCCTGTGATTCTCTCCTGTGATTCTCTCCTCTGTGATTCTCTCCTCAGTCATTCTCTCCTCAGTCATTCTCTCCTGTGATTCTCTCCTCAGTCATTCTCTCCTGTGATTCTCTCCTCAGTGATTCTCTCCTCGGTCATTCTCTCCTCAGTGATTCTCTCCTCAGTGATTCTCTCCTCAGACATTCTCTCCTCAGTGATTCTCTCCTCAGTCATTCTCTCCTCGGTCATTCTCTCCTCAGTGATTCTCTCCTGTGATTCTCTCCTGTGATTCACTCCTGTGATTCTCTCCTCAGTGATTCTCTCCTCAGTGATTCTCTCCTGTGTCCTGAGATTCTCTCCTCAGTCATCGATTCTCTCCTGTGATTCTCTCCTCAGTGATTCTCTCCTCAGTGATTCTCTCCTCAGTGATTCTCTCCTCAGTGATTCTCTCCTGTGATTCTCTCCTCAGTGATTCTCTCCTAGTGATTCTCTCCTCAGTGATTCTCTCCTCAGTCATTCTCTCCTGTGATTCTCTCTCAGTGCATTCTCTCCTCAGTGATTCTCTCCTAGTGATTCTCTCCTGTGATTCACTCCTAGTGATTCTCTCCTCAGTGATTCTCTCCTCAGTGATTCTCTCCTGTGATTCTCTCCTGAGATTCTCTCCTCAGTCATTTTCTCCTGTGATTCTCTCCTCAGTGATTCTCTCCTCAGTGATTCTCTCCTCAGGGATTCTCTCCTCAGGATTCTCTCCTCAGTGATTCTCTCCTCAGTCATTCTCTCCTGTGATTCTCTCCTCAGTGATTCTCTCCTCAGTGATTCTCTCCTCAGTGATTCTCTCCTCAGTCATTCTCTCCTAGTGATTCTCTCCTCAGTGATTCTCTCCTCAGTGATTCTCTCCTGTGATTCTCTCCTCAGTGATTCTCTCCTCTGTCATTCTCTCCTCAGTGATTCTCTCCTCAGTGATTCTCTCCTCAGTCATTCTCTCCTCAGTGATTCTCTCCTCAGTCATTCTCTCCTGTGATTCTCTCCTATGATTCTCTCCTGTGATTCTCTCCTCAGTGATTCTCTCCTCAGTGATTCTCTCCTGTGATTCTCTCCTCAGTGATTCTCTCCTCAGTGATTCTCTCCTCAGTGATTCTCTCCTGCGGATTCTCTCCTGTGATTCTCTCCTCAGTCATTCTCTCCTGTGATTCTCTCCTCAGTGATTCTCTCCTCGGTCATTCTCTCCTGTGATTCTCTCCTCAGACATTCTCTCCTCAGTGATTCTCTCCTGTGATTCTCTCCTGTGATTCACTCCTGTGATTCTCCCCTCAGTGATTCTCTCCTCAGTGATTCTCTCCTCAGTCATTCTCTCCTCGGTCATTCTCTCCTCAGTGATTCTCTCCTGTGATTCTCTCCTGTGATTCACTCCTGTGATTCTCTCCTCAGTGATTCTCTCCTCAGTGATTCTCTCCTGTGATTCTCTCCTGAGATTCTCTCCTCAGTCATTTTCTCCTGTGATTCTCTCCTCAGTGATTCTCTCCTCAGTGATTCTCTCCTCAGGGATTCTCTCCTCAGGGATTCTCTCCTCAGGGATTTTCTCCTCAGTGATTCTCTCCTCAGTCATTCTCTCCTGTGATTCTCTCCTCAGTGATTCTCTCCTGTGATTCTCTCCTCAGTGATTCTCTCCTCAGTCATTCTCTCCTGTGATTCTCCTCAGTCATTCTCTCCTCAGTGATTCTCTCCTGTGATTCTCTCCTCAGTGATTCTCTCCTCAGTGATTCTCTCCTGTGATTCTCTCCTGTGATTCTCTCCTCAGTGATTCTCTCCTCAGTGATTCTCTCCTCAGTGATTCTCTCCTGTGATTCTCTCCTGAGATTCTCTCCTCAGTCATTCTCTCCTGTGATTCTCTCCTCAGTGATTCTCTCCTCAGTGATTCTCTCCTCAGGGATTCTCTCCTCAGGGATTCTCTCCTCAGGGATTTTCTCCTCAGTGATTCTCTCCTCAGTCATTCTCTCCTGTGATTCTCCCCTCAGTGATTCTCTCCTCAGTCATTCTCTCCTCAGTGATTCTCTCCTCAGTCATTCTCTCCTGTGATTCTCCCCTCAGTGATTCTCTCCTCAGTGATTCTCTCCTGTGATTCTCTCCTCAGTGATTCTCTCCTCAGTCATTCTCTCCTCAGTCATTCTATCCTGTGATTCTCTCCTCAGTCATTCTCTCCTGTGATTCTCTCCTTTGATTCTCTCCTGTGATTCACTCCTGCGATTCTCTCCTCAGTGATTCTCTCCTGTGATTCTCTCCTGTGATTCTCTCCTGTGATTCTCTCCTCAGTGATTCTCTCCTGTGATTCTCTCCTCAGTGATTCTCTCCTCAGTCATTCTCTCCTCAGTCATTCTCTCCTGTGATTCTCTCCTCAGTGATTCTCTCCTGTGATTCTCTCCTTTGATTCACTCCTGTGATTCTCTCCCTGTGATTCTCTCCTCAGTGATTCTCTCCTGTCATTCTCTCCTGTGATTCTCTCCTCAGTGATTCTCTCCTGTGATTCTCTCCTGAGATTCTCTCCTCAGTCATTTTCTCCTGTGATTCTCTCCTCAGTGATTCTCTCCTCAGTGATTCTCTCCTCAGTGATTCTCTCAGGGACTCTCTCTGTGATTCTCTCCTCAGTGATTATCTCAGGGACTCTCTCCTGTGATTCTCTCCTGTGATTCTCTCCTCAGTGATTCTCTCCTCAGTGATTCTCTCCTCAGTGATTCTCTCCTCAGTGATTCTCTCCTCAGTCATTCTCTCCTCAGTGATTCTCTCCTGTGATTCTCTCCTCAGTGATTCTCTCCTGTGATTCTCTCCTCAGTGATTCTCTCCTCGGTGATTCTCTCCTCAGTGATTCTCTCCTGTGATTCTCTCCTGTAGACTTCTCTCCTCAGTGATTCTCTCCTCAGTGATTCTCTCCTGTGATTCTCTCCTGTGATTCTCTCCTCAGTGATTCTCTCCTCAGTGATTCTCTCCTGTGATTCTCTCCTGAGATTCTCTCCTCAGTCATTTTCTCCTGTGATTCTCTCCTCAGTGATTCTCTCCTCAGTGATTCTCTCCTCAGTGATTCTCTCCTCAGGGATTCTCTCCTCAGTGATTCTCTCCTCAGTGATTCTCTCCTCAGTCATTCTCTCCTGTGATTCTCCCCTCAGTGATTCTCTCCTCAGTCATTCTCTCCTCAGTGATTCTCTCCTCAGTCATTCTCTCCTGTGATTCTCCCCTCAGTGATTCTCTCCTCAGTGATTCTCTCCTGTGATTCTCTCCTCAGTGATTCTCTCCTCAGTCATTCTCTCCTCAGTCATTCTCTCCTGTGATTCTCTCCTCAGTCATTCTCTCCTGTGATTCTCTCCTATGATTCTCTCCTGTGATTCACTCCTGTGATTCTCTCCTCAGTGATTCTCTCCTGTGATTCTCTCCTGTGATTCTCTCCTCAGTGATTCTCTCCTCAGTGATTCTCTCCTCAGTGATTCTCTCCTCAGTCATTCTCTCCTGTGATTCTCTCCCTCAGTCATTCTCTCCTCAGTGATTCTCTCCTGTGATTCTCTCCTGTGATTCTCTCCTCAGTCATTCTCTCCTGTGATTCTCTCCTCAGTCATTCTCTCCTCAGTGATTCTCTCCTGTGATTCTCTCCTGTGATTCTCTCCTCAGTGATTCTCCCCTCAGTGATTCTCTCCTGTGATTCTCTCCTGTGATTCTCTCCTCAGTGATTCTCTCCTCAGTCATTCTCTCCTCAGTCATTCACTCCTGTGATTCTCTCCTCAGTGATTCTCTCCTGTGATTCTCTCCTGTGATTCTCCCCTCAGTGATTCTCTCCTCAGTGATTCTCTCCTGTGATTCTCTCCTCAGTCATTCTCTCCTGTGATTCTCTCCTGTGATTCTCTCCTGTGATTCTCTCCTCAGTCATTCTCTCCTGTGATTCTCTCCTATGATTCTCTCCTGTGATTCTCTCCTGAGATTCTCTCCTCAGTCATTTTCTCCTGTGATTCTCTCCTCAGTGATGCACTATTGTAAAGTGGCTGTTCCACTGGATGTCATAAGGTGAATTCACCAATTTGTAAGTCGCTCTGGATAAGAGCGTCTGCCAAATGACTTAAATGTAAAATGTAATTCTCTCCTCAGTGATTCTCTCCTCAGGGATTCTCTCCTCAGTCATTCTCTCCTGTGATTCTCTCCTCAGTGATTCTCTCCTGTGATTCTCTCCTGTGATTCTCTCCTTTGATTCACTCCTGTGATTCTCTCCTCTGTGATTCTCTCCTCAGTGATTCTCTCCTCAGTCATTCTCTCCTGTGATTCTCTCCTCAGTTATTCTCTCCTGTGATTCTCTCCTTTGATTCACTCCTGTGATTCTCTCCTGTGATTCTCTCCTGTGATTCTCTCCTTTGATTCACTCCTGTGATTCTCTCCTCTGTGATTCTCTCCTCAGTGATTCTCTCCTCAGTCATTCTCTCCTG